>NW_019721763.1:7748-50255 GCF_002891405.2 Cryptotermes secundus | reverse complement strand
GTGTGTGTGTGTGTGTGTGTGTGTGTGTGTAAGGTAATTTGGTGGCAAATATTTTCATCAACAAGAATACGCCCAAAGTATACTCTTGACAAAATGTTATAAGGATGATGAAATGAAGTAAGATGAGATGCGCCGGACATTTAGCATGCATAGGGATTTCTATTCAACAAGCCTGAAGGGATGAGGTCTCTTGGTAGACTTAAGCGTAAACACGAGCTTGTTATTAAAATGAATATTAAATACATAACATTGGGTCGTGCTGAACTGGCTCAGGACAGAGTCCACTAATGCGCTTTTGTGAACAAGGTAATGAACCTTTGGTTTCCATAAAGTTGGCAGAATTTCCCAAGAACTCTGCTCCATGGGGCAAGTTATAATGCCTGCTAAACAACGAGAACTCCAGTACTTGCTTGATATGAGTTCCTATCATGTGTCGGTCCGGAATAACGGCGGCAGGAGGCATCGGCTTCCAGTGGGAGATATCCATTTGATCTGGCCATGTCCAGCATCACGTGGGCCGTCTGCTCAAACCGTCCGAGAGATCTCTCCCTCTTCCCAAGTGGTTCCTTGTTAAAAAGAACTTGGGTCATTTCCTTCAATAAACTCAATAGCCTTCTGGTATATAGGAGTTTACATGCCATTCTGACATTAGAACAGCAAACAGCAAGTCCTTTGTCATCAAAGGTTTCTTGATTTATAATTAATTGCTTGCCGAGAAGTGAAATGTCCGATCACAGCGGCCGCGCGGTATAAAGCATGAATTGTCTTCCCTCGCTCGAAAGCTGGGATCGTGGGTTCGAATCCCAGTCAATGTATTGATGTCTGTATGTACGTTTACTCTGTGTTTGTGTTGTACTGTATTTAGGTAGCGGCCTTGTGACAAGCTGATCACTCTTCCAAGGAGTCCTACCGTCTGTGTTAAATATATTACGAAACTGAAGAAGAGGTCAGGGCCCAACAAAAGTCTGTAGAGTCATTGACGAAAGAAAGAATGAGAAATGAAGTTGCACGACGCAATTATGTAACATAGAAATGTTTCCTCAAGGAATTGTATATCTTTTCGTATGTGCCTATTTCGAATTTCCGCCTGGCCACTGACCACTCTGACTGAGATGTTTCATGCTTTCTCTCAGTGCATGTAGCAGACACAGGGATAGTGCATTGCAATAGACCAAAACCACTTCTTCTAATCCATTTTGCAACAAATTTTTAACTATCATTCGGTTATTTAAGGATTTAATCCAATTCGTACTTTGAGCTACTGAGAGAGACGTTAAATAGGCCACAAGTAAGTAAACTACCACATAAAATACTGTTTGAAGATGCTGCACCATACAAAAAGTTCTCATAAAATTATGCAAAGCAGCCGAAATGATTCGTTGCTGGTGTTGTTATTACTATTATTATTATTATTATTATTATTATTATTATTATTATTATTATTATTATTTTATACTGTATGTTACAGAAGCTATTTATTATAATGTTACAATGTTCTGACTTGTCTTCCTGCGCATGTCGCTGTGATTTTTTTCCCCTTAGGGTGTACTGTGTATTCTGTATGGGCGTTTATGTCACATCTGATCTGTTCCTGCTTCTAATGTGGACTCAAATTGTAACCAGGAACAGATACGATATGCAGTCCCCAGGATATTCCTAAAACCTACACTCCTATTGGTATGTTAAGTATAACTATTGTACTCCGCATATTTCCTTTGCTTCTGTCACCTCGCGTTATGCTGTCTGGCTTTGTTCTTATTCAGAATGAATTTCGCAACTCTTAATCCTTATAGAAATCTGATGGTTACTCCTTCGCTAGGGGATCAGCACATCGGAAACCCTCTTTCTACACATGTCAACGCGACAGAGTAAAACGTGCATATAGAACAAGGTTCGGAGTGGAAACCAAACCCACGGTCCCAGTATTAGAGCCATCTAAGAAAGTTTGCACCCCGCCGCGACCACTCTGTTCCGTTATATATATTTGAATATTTTATTAATCTCTATCGCATTAGGTATGTTTTAATTCGCCTACAATGCCTACTATTTTTTTCTTTCCCCCCCCCCCCCCTGGCACTACAGCCCCAGTGGGCCTAGGCCTACCTCCATGAACTTCTCCGTTCACTTCAGTTTTTCTAGATCTTACACATACGGTAGGACTCTTTGGGCGGGTGATCAGCTCGTCGCAAGGCCTCTACCTGTACACAAACACAGAAAAACGCACACAAACATCCATGCCCTGAGTGGGATTCGAACCCACGATCCCGGCTTCCGAGCGAGCGAAGACAGTGCACGCCTCAGACCGCTCGGCTACCGTGACCGGCTCTACAATGCCTACTGTTACTTGTAAAATATGATCAATGTTATTGACAGGGTAGTCTGAAAAGTACTGTATACGATGAACCTCGGTGAATCAGAGAAGCTATGTCTCTCTCCCCCCAACCCCTCTTCTCTTCCAATAATATAAATCAATGGATGGATGAGGAGGTGGAATTGGTTGATAAAAAAGAAAGACGGAAGTGGGGAAGAATTTTATAAAGAGGGGGGAAGGGAAACTGTGGCTTCGAATGAAGAGTTGTGGGAGTGTGAAGTGACTGAGAAGAAGAGAGAAGAACGAGAGGGGAAGGAGGGGGAATATATGACTTTATTGAGGGCCCATAGCTTCCCATGAACGATTACAATAAGCCAATGTCAGATGCTGTGGAACCTGCACAGCTCACGGACTGAGTTTCATTAGACACTCAGGTCCTTTGCATGTTATTTAACGACGTTGTATCAAAGTGAAACGGTTATAGGGTTGAATGGAACAAACGGGTGGTTATGTTGGGTGAATTTGAAAGAAAACCGTCGTGGTCTCTTTTAAATTATTACGCCTGTCCTGAATTTCTTTCGAAGTCAGTGATAAATTTCAAACCGGATATACGGTGTCCCAGTAAGCATGCGCAACGGGATCAAGAATACGTTAGGCTGACTTCCACCCCGCGGTTTCGGTTTCAGAGTAACAGGCACAATGTGATAATTAGAGTTTGTGTGTTCATGTGTGTGAAACAGAGACAGAGAAACAGCAAGATAGTCCACCGGAACAAAGCATCATGGACTATTATAGAATTCTCCACCAAATCATTTGACTCAAAAGGAAATTCGAAGAAATATTGCCCTCTATTGAATACTTCAGTCTATCTAGCATGATCATCAGGAAAAAAAATTAAACATTATACAATTTAACCATAAAATTCTTACATAATTTCCCTCAATGCAGATTCTGATTATGTTGAAATTGTCAGATATCTTCAAAGTTTCGCAGTTTCGTCATGTGAGTAACATACAACAAGAAGTTCTCAGAAGAACTGACAGTCTGCTTCTCGATAAGGGCCACAGAATTTTTATTTTTCCGAATTAATGTCGACGTATAATTTGTAAAAATAATGTTAGTGCTTCTGACAATAATAGAGCTTAATTTTGATTAATTTAAGTAGGGAAGACTGCATAAAAAGCACACACTAGAAACTTGGAACTTGGGAACCATCTTAATATTTGCTTAAGAACAGAGGAAAACCAAGGAACCCTGTGACGAAATGGCCGGTCGCAGGGTCTTCCTTTCGCTGCAAATTATATATTTGATACGTCACGGACAGCACAGAAAACACTGCATGAAATACTTATCGAGCGGTTGCGTAGCAACGGTTATCTCTTTTGGCTCCACTATTCCGGCTGTCAAACGTGAGGGGGGATACATAGACACACAGACAGCAAGGTGATATCATAAGCATCCTCTTATTCTTCAAATAATGGAAGTAAGCTAAAGTGCAGTACAGACAATTTGCAGGTATTCTTATGTTTGGGTGTCCGTGACTAATGCTTGATGCATAACTTCGGATTTCGGTGTTTAACCGCGTGGAAGACTGGAGGTGTGTCTCCACTCATGTTTGATAATGGATGGAGATAAATGCTACATTTCATGCCACGGTCGCTTTAAACTCTGGAAAGAACTCCTCTTGCATAAATTGGACAGGTGGCTTGCTGGACATCGGAGCCCGTCTGGACGCTGTGGAGAATAGAGTGAACGCGGTTCCAAACTGAAGCCAAACACTGTCGTTCAGCATCAGCAAATTAACTATACCCACTGAGCTATCCCAACTTCTCATTATTTTCAGTCGGAACATGAAATATAGGCTAACTATCGGGTTGTCATCATGTTGCGTTACGTTCTATCAAAGAAAACTGCATGAACTTCTAACCTCTATTATCAAACATAATTTCAGAATCATATGTTAGATGGGCACTGTGTTTTTATCCCACTTCGCTACTTCGAACGTCGGATATTTTCAGGTTATTGATTTTATTGAAACTTGAAGTAAACGGCTTCCAGTAACATGAATTCCATACCAAATTTTATTACATTCCGTCAATTGGCAAAAGAGTCTTGTGAAGGCAGTGGTATGGAAGGGTAACTGTACTTAGTGACGGAAAAAAATATATCGGACCGCCTCTGTGGTCTAGAGTCAGATTTCCTGACTACAGATCCAGAGGCCCCGGGTTCGATTCCCGACGCTACCAGATTTTCTGTGAAGTAGTGCATCTGCAACTGAGTCCACTCAGCCTCGTGAGGGTAATGGAGGAGCTACTTGAATTGAAAAGTGGCGGATCCGGTCTAGAAAACCGATATTAACGGCCGTGGGGATCCGCTGCGCCGACCACGCGACACACTTTATCCGCAAAAGTTGGTACTTACTTCGATGATAGAGCGACAGGGGGGTGAAATTGATCACTCATCTCCATGTACTTCCGAGGTTAAGAATAAGTAGTGCTTAATAATTTATTCCGAGGGAATAACTTACATTTACCTCAGTCACTCTACGCGAATACTATAATATTACCTTGAACAGGCCATGACCGCTGCCTTCTTAATCCCTTCGAGGTCTCCAAATGAGAACAGTCTCTTTTACTCGTATTTAATTTACGCAGAACAAACTCTGGGGTTAATACAGCGTCGTTAAAACATTCGATCTAATACATGTGATGTTCCTTCAGAAATACACCACATGTAACATTGTCCCACTATAAAAAAATCTTCTAATAAAAGCAACTGATCCAGATGCAGTAGCGATAAAGGCGATGTCTGCATGTTATGGTAGCTAATTTGAGCCTCTATTAACGATCATCTTCACTCAATGTGGGTTCCTTTCTTTCCCCCTCTTCATTCTTATGATTTATTTTTTGTTCGGCTTCTGATCTTTTTAAACTGTGGTAGCGTCCTACGACGCCACAGCATGAGTAATGTCTTCCTGTTCAAATTCATCTTACTAACTCGAGACTTGTCCATACCACGGATTACACGATTGTCTCTTTGTCGGATGGTTCTCCACCCCCTTTCTTATTTCAACCACTAATTATTTTTAATTAAAAATAGCTTAGATTCGATTGAATGATTCTGTCGACTGTATATAATTGGTCAAAGTGACAAATTGAATAGGTCGTTACTTTTTAAAGCAAAGGCTTAGAATAATTGTTATTAAAGTTCATCAAATCCTTTAAGTCTATTTGTTACGACGAACGTTCCATATTATAAACACAGGAAAAACAATTTAAAAACATAATATATTATTACTTCTCTAGTTCTGCTATAAATTTAATTTAACATGTAGGTTTGCTCATCACGATATTCTGTTGCACTCCTGATCTGTCGTAAAATGTCGCTCTAATATTAATAAAAATATTGCCACGTGTTTCAGTGACTAAGACGTGGGTTTTGATTGGTGAATAGGTTTATTGGTTCTTCACTAGTCGTAACCACAATTAGTTCTTACTATCTCAAGATGACTGTAACTATAGCACATATAACGTCACTTACATAGTCATCTAATTCTTCTTCTGGCTACAGTGCTGTTTCCTTGGAACTTCGGAACTCAAGCGAAGTCAATTCCTGTTCCCTTATTCTGTTGTATCCTCTCGACATGAACCACGCACAGAAAACACAGTTCTATTGTTACGTAGCGCAAACCACACAGAAATGAAGTCACGTGATAGGTATCTCGCCAGTCCATTGGCGTGCTGATGTTGCATAGCAACCAGCTGTAAAAATATGTCCTGTTGTTGCGTGCACTTATCGCGGTGTGTTTGTCCAGCCGTTGCCCGGAAATATGTTTACATGTTACAATATCATTGCCTAAAAGTCACAAGATATTTTATTTTCATACTTCATCAGATATTAACAGCGACCGGATTTAGAACGCTAAGAGTCAATAAGGATATACGAAAACGAGAAAAATAAATCTAACTTTTAAGAGAAAATTTCTAACATATAGATTTAAAACCATGAAATGACACCTGAAATTTCCAGGAGTTGTATATCACGAAAAAAAAAGTAAACATTTACAAATCGAATCAAATGAAAGTGAAATTAGGCAAGAACCATGAGTAAGAAAGCAAGTAACATTCGTTCACATAGAATAGAACTGATGATGTGGAATTAAATTAAGAGTTTTGACATTTGAGGTTCTCACACAAGTGCCTAAGAAGAATACTATCTTCTTGGACGTGAATCCGTTAATGTTAACTGGCGTTTCGTATATATTTCTTTAAAAGGTCACAGAGACACTTTCATGCAGTTTGGACAGACTTAAAACTATGGCAAAGAATAGGTACATCCTCTGGCAGTGTTTCTACTACACGCTGCAAATGCTGAACAAACGTTATAAAATATCACAAAGCACCGCGGGGTATGACAGGTTCTTGGCAGGACCTAAAACCGGAATACGAAATATGTATAAAATATTGTTCGAGAAACTTCAAAGGAAGACACAACTTGGGAAATCAACGTGTAGACTGAATAATAATATTAAAACTGAACTCCAAGAAACTGTGCTTGAGGATGTTGATGGGATAGAACTGACTTAGGATAAGGTCCAACGGTGTAGCCTTGGGAGTAAAACAATGAAATTTCAGGTCACTGAAAAGAATATGGTTTACAAAATAGCTGAGCGATTATCAACATATCAAGGAAAGCCATACACAGTGGAATTAACCAGTTATTGCCTCATTTCATTTTTTCCTTAACATTTTTAATAAGTCTCGCATTAAACGTGAAAAAGTTTTCATTGACATATTCTGAATAAGCTCTGCAGGGTGCATGGTCTTAGCCTCTGGGCATAAAGATTTATAATCTTTCTCTTTTCTACACTGGCTTCAATTTCAATCTGTTTCATCTATATAATAATTACTATTCTCTCCCTCCTCCTTTGTTTATCTCCCACTTTTTAGTACAACGTTTCTCCCTTCTTCTGGACCCTCATTTTATCTACCATGAAAATCAGTCACGGGGCTTGCTGTTTCACTAGGACGATTTTCCCACTATTTATAATGCAAGTGTAATGAATTCTTTGGTAAGATCAAAAGGAAGAAAAGTGATTTGAAAAGTAGAATGGGGTGAAACAAACAGTGTAAGGGGAAGAAATATGGATGGAGAGAAGGAGAGTAGAGTTTTGGGGGGAGAAAATTACGTTTCGCGGCCCGAAAATCCGTGTAATCAATTATTGGTCTTTTTTATGCTAAGAGTGTTGCCTTTCTTCTCTTTCTGTGCTCGAATTAGAAACATTCTACTAGCTAATGTTCCAAACAGAACTGTACGGGCTCCAATGGCAGTGTTACATTTGGACAGTGTCAATGGTTTAATTATTTTATCTCATTTCAAGTGTCGGGAAAATATATTTTAGAAATCACCTAGAATTTTCTTTTCCTTCGATTCTCCTTATTTAATGGGGCACAGACTATATGATCAAACTTTATGAAACTCAGTATGGTAGACCTACAATAAATTTTGACAAGATATGTCGATTTTGATTTAGTTTGGTTCACTTCTGTAGTAATTTTGCTTAAAGAATTTAGTGGGTATTTACTATCTACTGAGCCCTTTGTCATACAAGGCGCTTTTTTCTTATCATCTGGCACTAAAAATTTTGTATAACTTGTTTCTTACTTAAAGTAAATATATGAAAGTTTCACAGACTGTGAATTACGTAACTAGGAAATTCGTTTGTTACCGTTGGCAATGCAGAACTGAGTAATAATATGGCGTGGTGTACGACGTATCAGAAAGTGTTTGTTCTCAAAATCTTCTGCCCTTCTGGCGGTTCTTGAATTGTTGTTGTTGATGGGTTGAAACCCAAGTGGAAGTGTGTCTCATGGGAGAACCAGGTGACAGTCAAGACATCCGGATTGTACTCCAGTAGCCCGCGGTACTCCTTCGCAAATGTGTAATGTCCAGCTGTTACATTTTCTCACAATGGCTTCATTTTGTACGAAAACAACGGCAATCGATCACGACAGATTTTCCAGTCAATGCTGGGCTGAAACTCCTATCTGTTTTGTTAGAAGCAGCGAAGTTCTTCTTGAATTCCTGGTACTGTCTTTCTTGCTGCGCCGAACAAATTCTTCTCCACGAACATGAACAACGTTTATGCCCATTCGCATGCTTATCACACACGCTTATAGTTTCTTCAGATTGTTCAGCAGTCCTGATGATAGCGTCTCTCGATGTTGCAGCACGAACAGGAAACTCTCCGAGCTGTCTCTCCACACAACGTAAGGACTACCAGAAGAGGAAAAGGGTATCACAACAAACACTTCCTGGCCCGTTGTATAAGACGCCATCTTATTACTCGGTTCAGGGTCGCCAACAGCAACAAATAAATTTTCCCAAACGTGTAGAAAAATCTGTGAAAGTTTAATAAAATTGTGTTCAATAACAAAGACATTAAACAAATTTAAAGCCTCAGATGATAAAGAATCGATAAAATATATTATAAGAGTTCTGGCATATTTGACTTTCGTTCACTTTAAAATGCTTAAATCCTACACAACTGAACTCTATAAACATATTTTTGGGCAAAAGTATCTTGAAAAGAGAAATGTTGAGATGTTTATAGAACTAGTTTATATAATCTCTGTGTTAAAATATTTTCATAAAACTCACTGACTTTGAGGGATAAGCAGTTATAAAAGAACATAAAATGTGCTCATCCAAAGAGTTGTCTAAGAGTTACCTTGCCATGCAACTCATATCCTCTCGTAAAGTACACGTATATAAGCCCACATACTCGATACACGCCACATATAATCGAACCTCACCTTTTAATGTCTCCTCCACAAGTGCCTTTCCCTATTCCTTTTGATTACACAAATTGTTAGAAAGAATTTTTTTTTCATATAACAAAAATTCCATCATCCTTACCAGTGTGGGTAAAAGAAAATACGTTCCCAACATTCGTTTTCATAGCATGTCCGTACCTATAGTGTGGTCTTCCAAAACGTTTCTTTTCCACAATTATACTTGACCTAAGTTCGGCTGCTTACAATTTCTGCTATGCAAAATTTTCTGTTTTTTTGGGTAGATGTCTCTATTCAAAATAAACTAACCCCTGAAGCAGAATCCTTCTTGGTTGACCTGAGAGCTGGCGGAGGACTCCCCTCCTTTTGTTGGACACCAAGGATGCTTACCATATTCATAAAAGCTCGTTACGGTTCCCAGACATAGGTCAGATTAATCCAAGCCCAAGGCATGGTGACAACAAACAGATATAATGTGGAACTTTAGGGCATGTACACTCATTAAGCATCTGCTTTCGTACTTTGGCCCACTCTCTGTGTTTACTTGAGACACCGGCACGAAAGGAAATTGAACGTTATGACTTTTAAGCCAGCGTATCTGTTACCGCCGCACAATGGCTGGAGCGTTTGAACTTCTGAATTTTATTACTGTCCAAGTGCCTTAGATTGGTTTGGTTTTTCTGTTTGTGTGCACGTCTTCTCGTGATTATTTTATAAANAACCATACTTTAGGTTGCATTCAGCTTTATTTTCTGTATATACTCGTGCTAACTTTGTAATTGGCCACTGTGCTGTTGAGTTATTGCACGTAAATAAACATGAATTGAATTGTTGTTTTGGTGTTTGTCCCTCTAATAAACACTGTCCTTCTGCTCGGTGCGCCTATGCTGCCAACGCGGTGGGTAAAGATCTCGACATATTTGCAGTTTGAGACGCTTCTCTCAACCACATTTATTCTCATGATCCCAAAATTGTTAATAATATTTGTTTAAACTCCTAATGTTTTGTGTTATGTAGTTCTTAGTTATCATGCACTTGTTACCGCTCCTTATCTTCGTTTGTTTGTTTACTTTTCTGTATTAATGTGCTCTTTCCTCCTGTAATGTGTCATTGACTTTATGTTGTGTTTGCCCATAATGTAATTCTACACTGTGCTGTGTCTGTAATTGGACTTGTAGCTGTTGACTCGGCACATAAACAATAAGGAATTGAATTGAATAGAATTGAATTATTATTACTATTATTATATAAACTACTTTGTTTTGTAATCCGTTTGTAAGCGTTATGCTGTTCTTACTTATTACTCGTGCTATTTTGTATTTGGCCTCTGGGCTGTTAAGTTTGCATGTAATTAAATAAGAATTAAATTTAATTATCATCATCATCAAGATGACCATCATCACATATGAAAAGAAGTAGTGTTGACGGACACAATTCCTAATATTGTCCATAGTTAACTTCAAAATATTTGGAAATAATACGGGGATTTTATCTGAAACCTGCAAACCGACAAAGCTCACACGAGCTAAATTACCAACTGCGAAACTAGCTACTAAATCCTGCAGTCAGATAGAGACCAAGTGCTCAAACTTTGCATATCGGAGGGTGAGATATTAAAATCGCGAGGCCATATTAAGACTAAGCTCGAGGAAACTTCTCTTCATAACAAATGACAACGTAATAATACTTTTCCCTTAATGACGCAGGAGCCTATTATACTCATACATTCTACTAATACTGTCATGAAAAATTGAATATACTTAGAGTTTCGGTATATTTTCCTTCTCCTTTTTTATACTACCATTTTGATTTTTTCCCTCTTGTGAGCGAGCGAACACTCAGAGATATCGCAAGAGAGTAGTCTTTTCCTCTTTCACTGTATATATAGGGCCTTACACACAATAAAAAAGTTTAAATTAAATCTGATTTGAAACAAAGAAGTAAAAAAATCATAATTAAAGCGTCAGTTTTCCAAGTCAACCATGTGGACGTAATACTGTAGAAAGAGAATCACAAGCCGAATGATTTCCCCTTGGTTTTCTGAACAACGGAATTTCATAAATGCATAAAACGTATTCTTTGTATCACCGCATACAGCGTGTCCATAAAGCTTTTCATATTTTGCTGGCGTCACAATTTCGGAAGCAGCTGATTATCTGCCACCTCACACCTCTTTATAATAAGTACTTGAGTACTTACATAATGCCTCCAACATACATACAGAACGGGGATCATTGTTTTAAATATCTTTATTATATTTACAAACAAACAAACATACAATGTAACCAGTCAATTACATCAGTAATGCGGGACCTTTCGTAACATAATTGATGATCGTTCAGCTCAAAAAAACTTCTTGTTTCATGAAAGGTGAAGGCTTCTCCATGTTCACTAACGCTCACTTGTGGATGCAATCCTGTGCCATAATTCTCCACTCTGTATACCTAACCATATCCTCTTCACAACCATGTTAATGTTGCCCTCTCAGCTTCACCAAGGTACTGCGTCTCGTCCCTTTCCTTCGGGTTCTTAGACCAAAAAGTTTCATGCTTACTTCATCTTTAACACGAATGTATGCCCCGTACATCTTGATTACTAATTATTGATACAGATTAATAACTTCTTCATTGTACTCACATAATTTCCTCAATTCTCCTGTTACATCCTACATTTCTCGGCGCTCTCAAAAACCCTTAAAAATTAATACAACAGAAAATGTCTTGCAAAACTCCATGAAATTTATCAAAAACCTGTGGCTTTTTGCTCATTTTAAATTACGTGAAAATATTGTTACTTGTGATAAATTTAGTAGTACAATAATATTATACAGTATATAACTCAGGGGTACGCAGTAGCGTAGTTGGTTGAGGCACTATGCTACAAGCCGGAAGGTCGCTGTTTCGAGTCCCGATGACATGGATTTCTCAATTGATATATTCCTTCCAGCCGCACTATGGCCCTGGGGTCGACTCAGCATCTAACGGAAATGGGTACCAGGAATCTTCATGTGGGTAAAGGGCGGCGGCGCGTAAGGCTGACAATCTTACCGCCATCTGTGAGCTGATTGTCTAGATAATGTGGGACCCTCAACATCTCACGACCCAATGGGTCTTCAGGGCCTGTTACAGGGATAACTTTACCTTTTACCTATACTCAGGTATGAATGGTTACGTAGTCCAAGTCATATGCACTTATCTTGCTATTTAATCACCGTGCCATGCAGATCTACAGCGGACGTGGAAATTGGTCTGTACATCCACAAAAATCTTAATCTCTTCTCTGTATGAAATTTACTATGAAATAGTAAACAAAACACTTCCAAGAGGCCCAAAGGGGAATTAAGCCCCGGGTATCGAGCCCATGTCCAACACGTGTTTCAAACTGTACGCGTTATTCTTGGACATTGTCCATTTTCAAAATAAACGTATATCAAAATGCATGACGTTCCAGAATCTATCTCAGGAAAGGGGAACGGAGTTCCGTCGGAGATATTTCTGGGTAAGAACCAAGGACAGATCCTTCCATCAGCACTCCTGACCAGTGAATATAAGCATTATTAACGTTCCCACGACACAACAGAATCGGAACCATGAATTCCACGCCTCGATGCTCCCACCACTCGGCAATAAGCACGCAGAGGATAGCACTGGACGTAATGTAGCGCAAGATTAAGTAAGTTAATCAGAACTTGAGTTACTGTGACACAGACAAGACGAACCATTAAAAATCGAAGAACAAAAAGCAATTCTCCTGTTTTCGTGTAATTAGAAAAGATGCCGCTTTACAAACTATGAACGGCATATCTCTATTAGAAACAACGGTACATTTGCGCTATGATGTTTGACAGTCAACGAAAGGGCACTGCAATTACCGTTTCTTATTATTCACACAATTTGTGGAGATATACAAACAAGAGGAGGCATTTCAGCTTAAAAAAAATTTAGAATTTGAAGGTTAATTTATTCATCTCTCACAATGGACAGCAGCAGAGGAAGTGGATATGCAGTGGTAGATGCTTGTGGCAGTCTCAGTAAGAGATTTGTCTTCATTCTGAGGTTACCCAACAAAGGATCTCTGATGCGACGAAGAGTCTCTTAATTTCTACTCTTACAAGCATTGAATCCATGGGGCAGAATCCTTCTTGAGAAGCTAACAGTTGTTCAGCTACGCATCATGGGACCCGAAGGTTCATTACCACGATCACAACAGCCTGTCACTTATCCCTAATCGGAGCTAAGGAAATCCCAACCATACTTTCCCTTTCTATTAATTTAAAATGATTTCAAAATTATCCTTCGATCAGGGCCTGGGTCTTCCGAACAGCCTCTTCTGTCCCATGCGTGCAACATGCCCCACCCATCTCATCCCTGTAGACTTAATCAGACTACTGATATTTAGCGAGAATACAAGGTTCTTATGGAGGTCACTATGAAGGCCGCGCTCTTCTGTAATCCGAGGCTGCGCAGTCTGGCAGAAGGTGTCAAAGTTCCCTTGGGAACCTAAAATTTCCATAATCTGAAGATAGAAGCAGCAGGTATCTTCGAAACGTTGGTACCTATCCAACAAATTACATGGCGTCTCATCCCAAAGGCGTCTTTTCAACCGGCTCATTACGCAATTTTCTCCAGCTCTTTTTACTTTTTGCCTCTTGGATACGCAATACTATTGGGGCGACAGGAGGATGAGATAGGCAGAACATACAGTACGCAAAGGATGAAATAAAATGCTTCTTACCGCTTTAGAGGTGAAAGCCAAATGAAAGAAATTACTTGACCTAGGCGTAGATGGAGGAATATTAAAACTGGTCTTAATAATAATATATAAGGATGTAGATCGGATGCAACTTGTTCAGGATAACGTTCAGTGGTAGGATGTTTTCAAAACGAGAATGAACCTTCGGAATTCTCAAGAATGAATCTTATCCATACAGTCATAAATGACGGTTGAACTTAAATGAGAAGTTGATGGATTGAATGTCAGGTGAAATGCTAAGAATCTGATTAACAGGCATTTTTATACAGCTTACAAAATACTGTAGGTACAATCGAAGATTATATACAGATTACCTAAATCCATGTATGAATATTTCCGGGTATGCAGTTTAGTCTCCGTCATATCGATGGTAGTTTCAACCTATACCGAAAGTCAAACGCTTACTGTTCATGCTACGTCAGCAACAGTAGGTAGAGAAGGCTGTGACTGAAACAGCCAGCGATTTCAAATCAAAATACGAAATACAATCACACATAGCCCACATACAATTTTATTCCATGTTAAGAATTACAAATATGGTTACTGTATCTAACATTTGAGCTATATCTAATGAGTGTAATGAAGTTGTGACATGTACTAATGGGAATCTTACTAAATTTCATAATTATACACTTACGTAGAATCTGAGATTCTCACAGCGGTAGAGGTGAAGCTAATACTATAACAGGCCGTGAAGGTCCATAGGGTTGTTTTACATCGAGGCTCCCACATTTTCTCTAGATAATCCGCTCACAGATGGCGGTAAGTTTAAGCATTACGCGACGGCAGCACTTTACCCACCAGGAAGATTCCTGGTACTCATTTCCGTTAAAGGATGACTCGACCCCAGGGCCATAGTGCGGCTGGAAGGATTAGGTCAATTGAAAAATCCAGTGACCTCATCGGAACTCGAACTTGCGACCTTCCGGCTTGTAGCATAGCGCCTCAAACAACTACGCTACCGCTTGGCTCATACTGAGAGTGGGAAGTAACCTATATTTCTATTCTCATATTGGGAGATTTTATTTGTATGCTTCCAGATTTCCTTCTTTCATTTCATACCTTATTTATTTTCACCTCCATTTATTAGGATTTATTAGCATTAGGTCAATTGAACAAATCCACTTCATCGGGACCGAACTCGCCATGTTCCGCCTTGTATCATAGTGCCTCAACCAACTACGCTACAGCGTGCTCCCTTCTCCCCCTAGTGGTTATGAAGAGCTCTATCTTGTGGGATATAACGACACGTAGTCCGATGAAAATAAACCGATGCTTCGGAGAAACATGTCGCCTCCACTTTCATGGAGGGAGAATAAGCCAAGAAAGAAATCAGCATGAAGCAGGTGAACAGCAAACTGTTGGTAGCTACATACTTCATAGTGGTTTCTTACTTGGCTTATTCTTCGACCCTGAAAATGGAAGCGACACGTTCCTCCGAAACATTTGTTGACTTTCAGGGGACTACATGTTATATCCCAGAAGACAGAGCTCTTTATAAATGCATATTTACTACTAGACTCGAAAAAAAGTCTGAAGGGAATGAAGAAAAAGAGATGAGACAAATTCTTAACAGAGCATCTTGTTTGTCTAGCACAGATGTCACATGCTCTACTTGGATCTGCAATACGATCGATTGTAATGACAAGCAGAACAAACACAATCGCAACACGCTGTATATCGTGAGAAAACTGTGTGAAAGTATGAGTAGGAAAAGGGGTAGAAATTTTGTGGCGTGAGAAGGGAATGTAAAAGTGGAAAGAATTATAAAAAATGAGTCATGGTGGCGGAGATTAAGAGGGGATGAGATAGAAGACGGGAATGGGCGGGAATGAGGTTGAGCGATGGTTGTCGACAAGGGGTTGTCAAATTATTTACCCAAGAAAGCACAAAGGATATTAGTTACATTATTTCCACTAGGTGCGGTTGTAACACTGCGTCATTTCTGCAAATGTTACCAGGGGCAGGAGTCTAAAAAGACGTAACTCTGGGAAACAAGAAGTTCGATAAAACAACCGCTGACTGAACTAGATTAATAATTAATATACAGTCGTAAACTAATAGAGCAAGGAAAGCGGAAAGCGTGTGCAGCTAAACGAAGGGAAACTTCATCCATATTTTGTTAAAAACTGCTATTAGAATTTGCAATACTAGGGCTTCAGGGAGTCTATCTAAGCACAAACTACGGAACTCTGATAAATAGAACGATAAGTTCCTAAGCCTCTGCTGTAGAAACATAAGAATAAGGGGCATCTATAATACTGCCAGGTGATAAAGTAACTATAGGCGAGATTTGGATTGGTAATCGGATTTACTAGTCTCTTAAACCACATAACTACAAGTAACTACAACAGTTTCACGGATTTACACTCTTAACAAATCACTACAGCACGCACTAAGTCCTCTCGGTCTGCTGCGTCTTCACCAATTGTCGCTTGCTAACACTCCCAAAGCAGTAGTTCCCTCAGATTTCTTGTTCCATGGCTCCGGTCCTCGCTGGCTGTCGTCTACCTCACGACAGGACTCGATGTTGCTATGCAACGGATTACAACAATGGGGGCTCTTACGTCTCCGACAGTGGACGACTGGCTGCAACGACCTCCGACAGGTCTGTCTCCCAATTGCTAACTGCAGATCTAAGAATCTCGATAGACTCAGCTGACTGACTGCTAAATTGCTACTGGTCTTCTCCAGAGCAGTGATTCTTGGCTCCAGGCCCCATGGACTCATGACCATAAATCTGAGTCTGAGTCCTATGTTACGACCGACGGTTAATCGGCCAGTCTGTCTTTGAATAAAGCACCCATCTGGGGCTTACGACCACTTTTTTTTTATTGCTGTCAGGTAGTTGCGGGTTTGTTAATGTCGGGCCCTCTATCTGACGAGAGAACGGGTCTGTCATTTACAGTTGGTGCTAGTCCTCGCCAGCGCAGTCATTCTCGGGTCCGAGTCACCGTGGGACTCGCGACCATATTTTACTCTCTGAGGTTCGAGATTTTCCTTTTCGTCGCCTCCTACGACTAGCATGGCTGCGATGGAGGTATTCGACCACGCCTCCACACTCACGACCATATTGTTCCAATTATCCAGAGACAGTTCCTCTATTGTTGCGAATATATCTGTTGCTGTGTGTATGCGGCGTCAAGCGCACAGAAAACACCGGGTGACATGTTATCATCGCGATGTTTCCTAGCAACGGCTGCTTCTGTTGTCTTCGCAATCCTGACTTTCAGTCTCGATCTTGAGTCAGTTGCACATACTTCGCATTCCCACAACCTACTTCTCAAAGATCCATCTTAATGTTATCCTCATGTCTCTCCCTCCATCTTACAAGTAAGCGCATTCCAAATTGTTTCCTTGACCAAATGCTGTATATATTCCTTCTTTCCACCATGCTAGCCAGAGTTCCAACAGACCATAGCTTCTTAAATTTCAACATCCTTACAGCCGGATGCCTAGGTGCCCCGTGTAATTCACGAAGCTGCCCGCTATCCAGAACCATATGTTGTCCACTCAATCTACCCTTCTGCATTCAAGTTGCCTTATTGAGCACTTTGTTTTCAAACTATGTGATACACTGTCGTTATTCTACTTAAGAAACCAAACATCGTAACCACACAAAAGAATTGAAAATGTATTCTTTCATCTATCCTGATTGTTATTTCATGAAGTGCATCGAATAATGTCATATTTAAAACTGAACAAAATCAGAAATTTCCAGAGCCCATTCTTCTCCAATATTTCATTAGTCTTATTTTCTAAATATTCAAACCTATTAGTTTCTGCTGTTTCCGGAAGCTTAAACTCTCAAACCTTTTAGAATGACTTTATGTACATGTATACTCAGAGACTCTTGTTGCGTCTGTTTCCGGTTGAAGTTCGTGCAAGCTATAATTTTAGCAGTGGGGCGAGGCACAGTTCCCTGATACCGCGGGATCAAATGGAGAGGGTGTACTTGCCCCGGATGACAGATGGGTGTTAGGTAATAACAGAACGAAATTTAGATTCGCTTTAAACAATTAGCTCATTCAAAATTGTACCTGAAATTGATAATAAGACGAAGTGATTGTGAGAACTTTTGAAGCGCAAAAGTAACGTTGTCTCCCGTGCCTAAATGAGCACTGTGCCATAAAGGCGTATGGGGGAGTGGTGGTATAGCTCCAACATTCTTGAACTCGACACCGGATGGAGGTGAGTGGTTAGCTTCACACCCCGGCCACTTTAACCCAGGGGAGAAACATACCCCGTACTCATTGTATGAGAGGCTGGGTGAGCTCAGGAGCCGGTCTGGACGTTGTGGATACAATTATTAGTAGGAAATATGTTTGCTCGGAGAGAAAGCTATGTTCGCGTTTGCTGATCGTTAATTCCTTAATCTTGAATTTTGTAATAAGTGTTAAACCTCGTCCTGTATAATACGTAGAACAGTATTATTAAGTAGAATAAAAATAGAAAAGAATTAATTAGAAGAAAATTATCTTGATCCAGCTGCGAACCGAATATCTATTCGCCCGACACTCGTCCATTGGTGTAGCTGCTACACCGACTTAGCTGTTTGACTCCCCTAATGAAATATTTCATAATGATTCTTACGCAATACCAAATTATAAAAAGGCATTGAAATGTGTATAACATTACAAAGACTTTAACTCTAACACCATGGAAAATATTTTGAATTCCCGTAACATCATTCGACCGTCTCTGTGGTCTAGTGGTTAGAGTTCCTGGCTATAGATCCAGAGGTCCCTGGTTCGATTCCCAGCTCTAACAGATTTTCTGAGAAGTAATGGGTCTAGAACGGGGTCCACTCAGCCTCGTAAGGATAATTGAGGAGCTACTTGAAAGGTAAAGCAGCGGATCCGGTCTAGAAAACCGAAATTAAAGGCCGTGGGAATTCGTTGGACTGACCACGTCACACACTCTATCCGCTAATGTTGGCACTAACTTTGTTGACAAGCAGCGGTCGCTCGGTCGGTATAGTTCGCTTGCGGATTAAAGCCACGGGGTTTGTTTTTGTAACATTGTTACGGAATTATCAGACGAATAAATATTTCCTCGGAGATCATGGAATGAGCTTCACTCAGACCATGGAACTGTGTACATACACATACAGTGGTAAGAAACGTACTTTGTCAGATTACACATGTTGCTGTCTAGAAGGTAACGGCTAGGCATTTTGTACTTATGTTCCCCACCTCCTCATATTGCACTGATACGACTCAAGCTCTACACAGAGCCAAAGACAAACAACTTCGAAAAAATAGTAAATGTAAGAAATTAATAAATTAATGACACTGTTCTACGTATTATATAGAAGGAAGCTTAACAATTATTACAGAATTCAAGATTAAGGATATAACAATCAGCAGAAGGGAACATATCTTTCTCTGCAAGCAAACATAATTGCTACTCTTCCTTTACATACCCCGTAAAATTCCCGAATTCTCCGAGTTTTTGTGCCCACATAGGTTATTCCTTGTTGTGGTTTTTGTAAATACCTTCTACTCGTTTCCTTAACTTCTCCTTTCCTTGCCTACATTTCGAACAAACAGAATAAACAGCTCGAAGTGCAGTACTGACCTCTATCTAGTCTTTGCCAACTACAGAGACAGAGAAGCAAGCCCATTGTGGTGTGTTACAAGTACAGTAGAACCAGCCTGCGGTATAGACTATGCCGCAAAACATCCACGAAACCTTCCTCTATCTCTATCTTCAGCTCCTCCAGCCTTCCGTTCTCCAAAAGCCAAAAGCACCACCATAACAATGTTACATAAAGGCCCTTGCTAATTCCCCACAAGCATCGGAGAAAACGACTCCACTCTCCGTTTTTAAGAAATAGAAAAACAGGGCTTGAAGAATTCATGGCTGAAAAGTTTTTGGTCTCATCTTTTCTATAGGTTAGAGCTGCCTTTTCTTGAATAGGTGTCCGTTAGTTTGCTCTGAAAAGCTGAACCAAATTAGAAATATTTTAAAAGTGTAAGACACAAAAATACTGAAACCGCTGTTCGTCGTTCGTTCTTTGGAACAATGATACACTGTCGCCGATCGGGCAATGTCCGACAGCCGAGGAACCGCTCTGTATGCTAGCTACTTATTCTCCAGCTTTATTATAAATAAAATACAATTCCTTGTCAATGTATCGAAACAAATATCTGCCTTCAAATGCTCGGCTGCACGAAGCACAAGCGCAAAAGTAAGAAGTGTATGTGGCCGGCTTGTCACCAATTGGACACCTCTGCTGTAAAGTGTCGGGTTCCTAACTTCTGAACGCATGACACATTTCGACTCTGAGACCACGTTTATGCGGTAACCTACTATAAAATTCTTAATTATAATTTATGCCACCAGAATGCACAAGATTCATAACAGGGGTGGAGGAGAAACGAAAGAGGAAAATGAGTAGTAGGAAGAGCAAAAAGAAGAAGAAAAGGTGGAGGAAATATGATTCAGCTCCTTGATTAATGCTTTCATTTTCCCATATACCGTTGGACGGATGAGCTAATAGCTCATAAAGGATCCTGATGGTGAGACGTACAGGGACACTGCTATCTGCAAGATTTAACACATTTAAAAGCAGCGTATAAATTAAGAAGAAGCCTATAAAGACTGCATTACTTTTGTATAAACTTGTACGAAAACTGTCTTTAATTTTTGGAGCATACATTCTTCTGAACAGAGAGGAAAAGTAACCAGACTTAGGACGTTAGGTCGATAACAATTCTTCCCGCCTTATCTACTTCTATATGGGACCTACTCTTCATAATCTCAGTACCTAAATGACTGATAGCCGGTCACGGTAGCCGAGCGGTCTAAGGCATGCACTGTCTTCGCTCGCTTGGAAACCGGGATCGTGGGTTCGAATCCTACTGAGGGCATGGATGTTTGTGTGCGTTTTTCTGTGCCTTGCGACGAGCTGATCACTCGCCCAAGGAGTCCTACCGTATGTGTATGATCTAGAAAAACCGAAGTGAACGGAGTTCATGGAGGTAGGCCTAGGCCCACTGGGGCCGTAGTGCCAAGGAAAAAAAAGTGACTGATACTCAAGCAACCTTTGCTTCTTTTACATATCAGAACATTCACATGATAATGTAATTCAAAATGCCTTTTATCGGTGACAGAGTTCTAAAAAAATTAGACCAAATAGGTAAAGCGGTAAAATGAAAGTGACACGAAAGTTGTCCGTAGAATTTAGTGTAGAATTTGTAACGGCACACATACAAATGTAACATGATTTACAGATCGAGATTTGTATAAGATTATTTATTATTATTATTATTTATAGTTATTGACAATATGAAATATACATTTCTTTAAGCCAATGTGCTGACTAGTGTGCAGATTTTCAGCTTAATTAATGCAAACCTTACATGACCTGAGTGGGCGACATCCATCGATGTTCACCTCATAGCCATAGGACACAAGATTAATGAAGGAAACTTCACTATTATGTGGAATAGGACGAATCGTTATGAATGTCGTAACATGTCAACATAGTCGTCTGCCTCTTCTAGTGTCAACAGAATCACGTGCTGTTCATAAATTCATTTCTATGACAATGCCCTGCAAAGCAAAAGTAGGCATACTCGCAGTCCTCAACTCCTCTGCTAACACTGTCATCTCTTCCCGTAGCACCCATCCTGCTCACTCCCTCATTCTAACGAAATAATTAGAATTACAAACGAAACCATTAATGTATAAAGGGATATGAGATTTTTGTACAGGACACGGGGTCCTGGAAATGTAAGAGTAGGGACGAGGGGAAAGGGGTTAAAAAGTGAGTACCAGGGATTTTTTCCTCCGCATACGAACATATATATGTAGAAAAGAAGAAAAGATAATTTTGTTTTTACTTGTATACGTAATTACAGAGGACGCCGAAATAAAACACACCCTTCACCATTCCATTGCCCGCCCACCTATCTCCACCCCATGCACCCTCCCCTCCCACAAACCCAACATAGCAACAACGACGTGCAGTTTAAAATTAAATCAAAACACACGTGAGGGGTGTCTTGCATGTGTGAACCTTATATACATGATGGTGATTACAACACGGTGGAGGTGGGGGTGGGAGTGGGGGTGTAGGGACCTCCTTTTTCAGAAGCAAGTCCACGTACCCTACGTGGTCTGCGCTTGTAATACTGACGTACATACATTATAGTAGACAAGGGAAATTGCAATTAGCGCTGGTGTAACCGTAACACTGTTTAAAAGCAAGACTGCATAACATACCTACATATACAGGAACTGCGGCAGGTGTGCGAAGAATATAAAGAACACAAAACATTTTTTTTTCATTATAGTTTCTTCTCATTTTGAAATCTATTTTTTATTGCTATTTCATTTTCTCTTTCAGCCTGTAACAATCTAATGTGTAATTCATAAATAAGAATAAAACCGGGATATTACTGAGAAGAGAGCTCCCATGATGAGGCCCTATGCAACAGCCACCCACTCCGTAACTTGTTCCACATCCATGCCTAACGAGAAAGGGAGAGCAGAATCTGCAGGCCTAATGTACAAGCAAGGCAAGCAAGCATGTCCACTTTCAGTACTGAGGGCATGGATTGTCTACCGCATCAACGGTATGAATGAATGAAAAAGGGGTGGGCCTTCACCGGTCCTTGCTCCACGACCGTCAGTGATCTACTGTGCATCCCCTTCTGTTTCGACCCTTCAACAACCATACACTTCGAAGTGCAGTATCTTGCTCAAATGGGCATCTTTGTAGTCCTCTGGTTGCATAAACTAAGGAAATCTTAAGCAAGCTAGAGGATCTCAATAAAGTAGGACACGTGGAGCTGAGTCTTCTTTTTCAAGGTATACTTCAAAGGTGGGATTGCTGGTAAACCTTAATTTAAAAGTGCACATTACTGTAACATTTATAAGATCATGAGACACACTTTAGAGGCCATATGTAACAGGATAAGAGTCTGTGAAATTGAATGGTTATGAGAGAGTGTGAGATGGAGCCATGCCTATACATTGCTCTGCGTATCATGCTGAAGGGGGCTAAAATTAGCCACGCTAGAACTAAGAATAATACTCACTGAAAACAAGAGGCTTGTGTGCAGAACTGTTCACAGTAAATTTGCAGCGTATATCCAAGACGGTGGTTCACACAGCAGTGATCAGAACCACAGGCAGAATTATAATTTTGTATATTCTAATTTTTACGTTTTTCTAGACAGCAGACGAGAAGACAAAAGGTTCTGGACTGAATGGTAGCAAGCATTTCCCAAGTTCAATCTCCCCTTAATTTCCCCCTCAATCGAATTTTCATTTGTTACAGTCGTTCCCAAATATCTGAACCGTGCCCCATTTTCAAAACTTTTGTTACCTATCTTTATGTAATGATTCTGCCGTGCAATTTGGTCACGAGACAGCAACATATACTTAGTTTTCTGGGTTTACTTCTAGAACAACCTCCTTACTAGCGTCAATTAAAGTTTATGTCTTTTTCTTTATGTTATCTATATTATCACCCAGTAGATTCACATCATCAGCATGAACCAACAGCTGATGTGTCCCAATTAATTTCAGTCCCACCTTGTTTTCCCGGATCTTCCTAATGGCATATTCTAAAGCAAAGTTGAAAAGGAGTGGCGATAAAGCATCTCCTTGTTTTAGACCATTCTGGATAGGAAATTTATCAGACAAACGTTTACCTACACGGACTTTATCATACGTTTCGTTTAAACACATTTTAATCAGCCTACATAGTTTCGTGGGCACTCCAAACTCTATCAGAATATTGTACAATACTTCCCTCTTAACTGAATCACTGGCTTTCTTGAAGTCTACGAATAGCTGATGTACTGTCTCATTGTACTCCCATTTTTCTCAAGTCTCTGACGAATGTAAGAGATCTGATCAGTAACTGATCTGTTAGGTCGAAACCCACACTGATGATCCCCAATAACTTCAACTATGCATGGACTTAACCTTGAGAGAAGGATAATGGATAAAATTGTTTAAGTTGTTAAGAAATTGCCCTAGCTCTATAATTCAATTCAATTCTTTATCATTTATGTGCCTAGTAAACAGCTACAAGGCAATAATAATAAAAATATATATGCCTGTAACAAACCGTAAAGGCCCGTGGGATTGTGATAAGTCGAGGATCCCACAATTTCTAGACAATCGGCTCACAGATGTGGGTGAGGTTGTCAGCTATACACTCCGGCCGCCCTTTACCATCTAGGAAGTTTCCTGGTAAATAACACCTTACAGGCAATGTTAAAATTGGAGTTCTCACACCGCTGACCATGAAGATTACAATCTTCTGAGCTGTAACGCCGTGCAGTCCGACAGAGATTTAGTGACATTTCGAAGGATGCTACTGTCAGCATATGAAAGGTTGAGGAGTAAGTCAAGCATATAACCAAGAAGAAACGGGTGGGAAACTTAGCGCTGTGTATTGCCTTCATGGGGCAGCATATTTCTCTGAAACTTCGATGAATTTCTACCGAAGTACACGGTGTTACGTTGCAAAATATATTACTTTTGAAATAGAAGAAACATTACGGACCAAACTGCATGAATAGGAAAAAAAAAATGCTAAGAAAATAAAAGAACGAACGATTGAAACGCAAACATGACATGGAAAGGACGCGGCAGATGTAACAACAATGTAATGAAACGTACAAGATAAACCAGTGCAGATGCCTGGAAAACATATAGGAGCACAAAATTATAATACTGTCACGTGTCCTGGTAACGCGACAAGAAACTAATGGGTTACGGATTAGACGAAGCTGTTTATTGGATAAGTCGTTTACAATTACAATCACTCTGAAATGATGTCTTCCAGACGATGCCAACCGGCTAGTCTGTCGTCTTCTCGTTCTGTCTTCAAAGGCGATTCTCTCTTCCACCGCTATTCTTCGTGCAGTGTCTGCTGTTAGTCCTTGGCTCTGCTTGTTTCTTCTGTTCCCAGCTCTGCCCTGTTCTGTTGTTCGCTTCTGTTCTGGTCTCCGCTCTGTTCTGACCTCTTCTCAACTCTCCTCTGGCCTGTGGCCTTAATTCTGACCTCTCTTGGTCTGTTATAACCGATAGTCGGACGGCCTAGAAAACACCTTGTTCAAGGGTCCCGGTCCACGTATTCTGTTCACCGGTAGTTAGATGCATTCGGTATCGCGGAAACTGCACTAGTCCTGGTTTTCATCTCCGTGGTAACGTCGGCTTCTTGAGTGAACCTGTTTCATTGTCACTCCGACAACAATACGGAATCGTAGATACCGAACCGTTGCCTAACAATAGACTCCCGTTCTGACTTTTAGGTGTCACGCCACAATATAATGTTCAAAAAGAAGAAAACTGAATGTAGAAGAGGAGCAGAATTTACAAGAATATTCATAAAAATAATCTTTATCAATAATAAAAAATTACAAGTGTGGGGAAGGTGAGTAAGAAACAAAAGGGAGCATGAACTGAAGTAGAAAATGAGACGCAGTAAAAAATACGGAGGAGAGTAATATTTTCCTTTACCTAAACTAATTGATGCTCAAGAAAATACTTTGACGTCAGTGGCAGAACGAAGAGTGAGGAGAATATTTTAGCCCAATAACAAATTACTCATCCCGATCTGCAATATATCTCGAAGCATTCTCCCGTCTTGTTTTCATAATTCCCTATTCTTATGTCTCTTGTTGAATTCCTGGTTTCCATTCTATTAATTAGACGATACATTGGCTGCCATCACTGCAGTATAGTATAGAGACGTCCCCAAGGAGTCACCGAGAGGGGTTGTAACCCTCAACACACGCACGCAAGTTTTTTTTTTTGTTTAGTTTTTTACGCTAAATAATTCGAGTGTCCGGGTTTTAAGGGTCCATGCGGACTACTCTGAAGAGATAGAATAAAGGGAGGGGGTGGTGGGAGGCTGGATGGATGGAGAAACAGGACTAGAACTGCGGAGACAAAAGAGAGAAAGGGGAGGGAGGTGAATTAAGGGAAGTATTAAATAATTTTTCATGTCCGTTTGTTTTTTTAAGGGGAAAAATAGGTCTACGGTTGCTGAGATCCGCATAAAGGGAGATACAGAACTGGAGATAGTGGAAGAAGAGGTGCAGGGTGGGATGGAGTGAGTGGGGGTGTGGGGGGCTCTTGATGCGCAATGTCGTTCGCGGCGTTGAAATTTTAATTCATTTTCTCCTCATTTCATTGCAACCATTTCCTGCTGTCCTCTGCTTATATATATTTCCTTCTCTCTGCCTCTTCACACACACACACACACACACACACACACACTATGCTTTCTTCCTTTCTCTTTTATCAATACAGCCGACTGACTAGATTCGTCCTTCCTTCAATTCAAAACAGTCCTATCGAAATATGTTAAGCATGACACATAAGTCGTTCTTGATTATAGACACACAAGTCATACATCACTTGAAAATTATAACTTGTTTTCTATATTCATGAAAACTCTTTAATATTAATTCCACTCCTCATTTCTCTCGAGTTTAATTTCTTATTTCCTTATACTTGTTCTCGTCCCCGATACTTGCAGTTTTGTTAAAAAAAATTCCCCGTACCTGATTAAGTCACGCGATATATATATTCCCTCATATTTCTTTATGTCTTATTTGTGTTATATGCTATATATAGAGACTGAGAGAGAACGGCAAAGCGATAGTCAAATATTCATAAATAACGAATTAGTCTGCTCCATCGAGATTTCTTTATATAGGCCTTTACTCGTATAGATACGTTTCCGTTTGAATGGCATAGGGAGAAGCTGTTCTTCCTTGTGTATTCGCGTTGCACATCCCCATAACCGTTAACTCGCCTGCACACACTTCTTTTAATGGAACATTACAAATACGATCCTCAGAATAAAACAGTCACTTAATAAAAGAACAGTAAGATAAAAATATACTCACGCTTGTCACAAACTTTCGGCCCGTCCTCAGAAGATTCCAAGCAGATTTCTGGAAAGAGAAATACAAATTAAATATCAGCTCTCGATTGAAAAAGACAGACATAAGTAGGAGAGGATGTTACTGAAAAGGACTTGACAGAAATAGGTCGTGAACTTGTGGCTTGGGCAAAGGATAACTTCAAGTGGCAGGATATTGTGATTACGGCAATGAACGTTTGGCTTTCATCAACGACAGTGCTTTTCTCGGACTTCTGAGCGACTGAGAGCTTCTCAAGGACTCTGTCCTTAGGGTTAGGTGTGGAAATATGTCAGGGGAACTTCAGCATCGGGATAGGTGGTTAGTGAAGTAGCTAGTTAACTTATGGACTGGACATCCGAGACGGAATTTACGGCAATAGCAGAGACTGCTCTCTTCGCCACTACCCCCCCCCCGGCGACTAGCCACCTACCCAGTGGGTACGGGGTGCTGTTACCACGGAAGGAATTCTGTCGGAAGGAAATGCTGACAATCTTGCCTCCATCTAGTGACTAGGGCGATAGGTTGAGTTTCACAGCGACGGTTACGATGTAACGCAGTGTAGTCACTTGAAAGCCAACCAATGTCAATATGTCGCCTCCATCGTCAGGGTAGAAGAATAAGCCAAGCAAGACTCCAGCATGAAGCGCATAAAAAGAGCTGTATAGCTTTCATGTTGGAACATTAGGAACCTAGACAGTTCCATAGTCATCCCAGCCCAAATTCTTCAGCCAGAAGTCAGTTTTGTGAAGCGAAGATTTTCTAAACAATACAAGTAAACAATAACTTTGTTTTCCTTCCCTTACCTTCTCCTCCCTTCCTATCTCCCTCTTTCCTTTTTGTCCTCCTTCTACACTGTTTCCTCTTATTGTTTTTAATCACTTGGTCCTTCTTCTTCCATTTATTCTTCTCATTCACAGCCTTGATCAGTTCTACTGTGCACTCAGGATCTTAGAGGTGGGACTGTGAAAGCAGTTCATAGGAATATCAAACGGACGGCCCACGAAATATCCTACTTACAGAGTTCGTAGTCACAAATTTGTATGTCTATACATAAAGCTGTCGGTCACGGTAGCCGAGCGGTCTAGGGCATGCACTGTCTTCGCTCGCTCGGAAGCCGTGGGTTCGAATCCCACTCAGGGCATGGATGTTTGTGTGCGTTTTTCTGTGTTTGTCTACAGGTAGAGGCCTTGCGACGAGCTGATCACTCGCCCAAGGAGTCATACCGTATGTGTAAGATCTAGAAAAACCGAAGTGAACGGAGAAGTTCAGGGAGGTAGGCCTAGGCCCACTGGGGCTGTAGGTCCAAGGAAAAAAAATACATAAACCTTCTGGCAGTAGAACATCACTATTCAGCAGCGTTCATGTAAGTCTGGTTAAAACTTCATTCTCTCGTCCCATTCTTTGTATTCAAAGGGCAACTGCCAGTCCTCTTAAAAATACAGATCCAGTTGTTATCTCCCAGCTACTCTCTATACGCCATCGCGGTTGGTTCAGGCACTATGCTACAAGTCGGAAGGTCGGGGATTCGAATCCCGATGAGATCCTTCCCTGGGGTGGACTCAGCCCCTAACAGAAATGAGCACCATTAGTCTTCCTGGTGGTAAAGGGTGGCCGATGCTTAAGGTTGACAGCCTGATCGCTATCTGTGAGCCGATTGTCTAGAGAAAATGTGGGGGCCTGGACGTCTCGCAACTCTATGGTCCTCAACGGCCTGTTACAGGCATAGCTTTACCTTACTCTCTATACGCCAGATCTTTACTGCTCTTTTATCACGCAGATCAATTTTTCCTTCGGCAGATCCATTACAGCATGGCCGTAGGAACTAGTACCCTTGGGGCGCATGCGATTGTTGATCAGTTTCAATGTGGCCCTCGAAATAGCTTCAGAATATGTGTTTTGGTTCTGAATATCTTTCAGTCAGACTACATTCTGTGAACGGGCACACTACTTCGTGACACTTAGTACTCATATCCGTGACAGAAGTCAGTGTATCAATGTTGTGACTGGCGGTGCTCCTCTGATGTCTTCTGTGAGAAAAGGTCTGTTGGCTTTACTAAAAAGAAAGAATGAAGTTTCGGTGAATTAATTCATCATGGTTATATGTTTGCCACTGCATCATTCACCAAGAAAACTTGCGTGCAAAAATACTAGGCCAGCAACACATTTCATAAAATGGAATGGCTTGGATCGTCATCAACTGAAGCGTCATTTGGCAAACGGGTATGGCAATGTAAAGGAATTTTCCACTGACCACTAGTTTAGAAAAGCTGAAATATAATTCATGCGCATGCTCGGATGAAATAGATTAAGTTTTTTTCTTCCTTATATTAAAGTGGTCATCAGGAAATAAGTAAATTAACAAGGTTTGAAACTCAAAACATAGGAAATATCACTGGAAATTTGCGTGCGAAATCATTGGCGCGGAACCCGCAGAAAACACCGCTATCCAGCCAGCCCATTCTAGCATATAAATGGATCATTAGTTACATAATTATAGTCTGCTAGCGTTATTACTTGTACATAGAACTACGTATCTGAAGGAAAACATGAAATTTTCTTTAAAGATTTTATGTTGCGGTATGACGGAAGTAAAACGAAACGTGCCAGACTGATCACTGCATAATAATTTAATTCCATATTCATTACTATTTAAAACAAATACTCTAACCCATAAGTTAAAAAGGTAAAGTTGTCCTTGTGCTTAATTAATTCAACAACACATCTCGAAGGTCTCGGCACTAGATAGAGGTTAGTGGTCAGCTTCACGCCATTGCAGCTTTACCCCCAAAGAAACAGGCCCCCGTACTCATAGGATATGAGGTTGGGCGGGCTCCAGGGTCAGTATGAGCTCCGTGGAATATAGAAAACCTATTCATGTAGCAAATCCTGAAGCTACCCTTGGAACTTCACAGGTCACACTGGACAGTAGCAGACTAAAGTAAAACAGATTCAGTTCAAATAAAATGCTTTGAAGAGTGAACACTGAATGTGAATCACATCAATAAAAGTTGTCACCTCCTTTTGATTCTGAAAATAAAAGTTCTGATTTCATTTTCCACCCCAGTTGTTGCAACTTTGCTAACTGAAGTTTGTGTCTCAGATTAGATATTAAAACATTTGGAAGAGGATGGGGTAAAGTTGATAGCAATTTCAATAAAGCTGAATTATTCAACAGCAACAACGAACTGTATTTAAAAAAAAACTGGCTTCAAAAATATATATATTCAAAAAAGACAACTTCTTGAATATTTGTCTCTGGTATATTGTAGATAACCAAAAATCTAAGCCAATATAAACTTCACATCCGCCTCCATGTTCAAACAGAAAACCTTTGGCATTATGTATGTACATTTCTCTCTCCAAAAACTAAATATTCCAATATCAATGTGGAGAAAACAAGACGTGGGAAGTACATGGAGAGAGAAAGGGGGTGTTGGAAGGGTAAAAAGCTGTCATCCCAGGCCATACTCTTTCACGTCAAAAGTCTTTGTGTGTTTAAAAGCTAGGTTCATCACTGATGGTAGAAAAGAGGGTTGGGGGTGTTGGAGACGACATAGAAGCGATGGAATCCGAAAATCTAACCCCTTGCTTCTCTCTCATATCCTTCAACAATCTCGTCAGTTCTCCTAAAACCCACCACCACCACCACCACCACCACCACCACCCTCTGGTCTCTTCCCTTCAAAGCCTCTACTCGAGGTGGAACCTTCGTCAATAATAATCAAATCTATTGATAATTATTCCGTTGCCTGGGTAACGCTCATGCATGACGCCTCCTCTCCAGCGAGGGGTGACAACAATTAGTATAAATTAGAAGAGGAGATGTTTCTGCTTGGTGATGAGTGTGACTTAACGCGCAGTGTGTGACATCATGCTCAACTGCCATTTGAAATATTGGCATTCCTAATATCACCTCAATCCATTTGGGTTGCAACTGCTGTATCCAGCATAAATTACATCAAAGACGTAAGTAACTTGCATAACTAAAATTTCAATGGGCAAAAGCGTCTGTCTCACTAACATGATAAAGACAAAAATGAAACGAACTGGGAATTTTTACAGTTTTCAGAAGTGCTCAGATACTACGTACGTTCCGTTTATCAGAACTTAACTCCCTATCATTAATCCTAACCTTGTCTTTCCAACAGCTTCACGTTCTTTAAAATGTTCCAAGACGTTTCATAAACCAACTTCTGTCTATCGTTTTCGTTCTTTTCATCACAGCTACATGTCCGGCCCATCATAGACAAAGGTGGTTACGAAGAAAGATATCTCCTTGGATATAATGCATTGTAGTTCGTTGAAAGTCAACTAACGTTTCGGAGAAAAATATCGCCTCCACTTTCAGTGTCGAAGAATAAGCCGAGAAATGTAGCAAGCTTAGTTCTGCTACCTGCAGTTTACTTCCATCTTCATTACTAAAAATGTGCCAGAGCTCTGCTTGCTGCCTGCTGCGACAGGCGGTCAGTCAGTCAGTAAGTCTTGGGGCTGATGACCGGATATTTATTACCGCTTGGCATTTACGGTCTTCTTTTTGTGGGGCGCCCTCTCTGACGAGAGGACGTATCTGTCTTTTGTATATGCTGCTGGCCCTAGCCAGTGCAGTCTTTCTTGGGTCTGGGTCCCTTGGGACTCGCGATCGTATTTTACTGTCTCAGATTTGAGACTTCCCTTTTCATGGCCTCTTACGACTCGCAGGGTCACGGTAGAGGTATCCGACCCCGCCTCCACACAGGGGTGCACTCATCTTGTTGAAGCTGGAGTCTTATATAACCTGCTTTCGGACTGAATAGAGCCCACCATGAGGAGCCTTTAGTCTCGACCGTTGTTATGCAACGAAAGTTTTGTTGTCTCTTCATCTTCGGGGAAACGCGTTAGTTGCTTAAGGTTTCCTTAGGCAACGGCCCACTGGTATTGCGTTTCCATGGAAGTATACATTCCGGATTTCTGGCGGCACGTGACAATATTTATGAATCTACAGTCTATATAATGTACAAAGTACTGCATTTCGGACCCTCTTTAAGACTAAAGCGGAAGGTAGGAACATGTATTTTTACAGTAAGATAAAAAGGCAAAAATTACACTTACAGAGCAAAGAATTTTAATAAAGAAAGTCGTTTTCTGGGTTTAGGCGATGTGTATTCTTCGTTTTGGCCGACGTTTCGGAGGAACGAAGAATACACATCGTCTAAACCCAGAAGACGACTTTCTTCATAGTCATCGCCGTGAAAACCTCAAAACTTACAAAGAATCTTAATGTTTTTGGTGACAACGCGCGATGTAAACCAACAGGTCGTGTGATTTCCTAAAACGGCTGAAACAGAAGTGAAATCCTGCCATCGGAGGCATAATGAGAGGAAAAGCTTACAAGAATACTGACAGCCCACCTTCCATGGGATTACAAATGAACAGTTGAAGGTCAAATATAAATTCGTTCCAGATCTTGCAATTTAATTTATGGCGATCCATAAATAAGAAACAGAACAACTTTAAATTAAAAGAGAGGGAAATAACTGAATGTTATGTACATGTAATATCATTCTTTCGGTTTCTATGGCAATCTGTAAAAAAAAAAATGTATTCATTAAGCCACATCCAAGGACTGCAAAATGTCCTGAGACAAAGGCACGGTATTATTTCAGAAGAGATCACCATTATTACGCCTTTTATTCATTTGACGATAAACATGTGAATTCTCGAAAAACCATCACAAAAGAAAAGAGGGGGCAAAAATTCTAGATTTTGTCTTTCATTATTCTGTACGCACAAATTAAATTCCATCTCTCCACGAACTTCGTAGAAAACACTCTTGAGTTTTCCTCTGTAATATCTGTTGTGCAAGTATTCCCTTTCGGGCTTGCTTCCTCCTCCAGCAGCAGCATCAATATCCAACAATAATTCATTGATGACTTAATTTAAAGTTACCATGACGACAAGTTTTCAATATTCCGTTCGTCCCACTTGCGCCTACAATATTCTGCTTACGTTCGTCCAAACTGCCTAATCTCAATCTCTTTCTTCGCGAACATCGCTTAATGGTTCTTGTTATGCATTCAGTTATTTTATGACGCTTTATCAGTTTTGGGGCTTTAATAGTTTGGAATAAGATGTGGTAACATCATATAATACGAATATGGAGGAAGGTATGAGGAATCGGTTGCGGCCAATGAAAAACATATTACATTTGCCACCGTCATTTCCAACATAAGCACTGTTGCTCTGTAGCTGCTGTCCCAGACCAATCAATTATGATTTTAATATTTCTAAATTTACTTTGTTCATATATTTACAAGCTACAATCCTTATTCCGGTTTTGTACCGGTGTATATCTTCGATTTTTTAAATGTTAGTGGGGTGGGACTAAGTCCCTTGTACTGCGGCCCCTTCTGGCCTATTGTACCAGCCCCAGATGATAGGTGAGGGTGATTGTGGACCAATTGGTGGAATGAAGATTGGCAGGGGAAACCGAAGTACTCGGAGAAATCCTGCCCCAGCGCCACTTTGTACACCACAGATCCCACTTGACCAGACCCGGGATCGAACCCGGGCCGCCGCGGTGGAAAACCAGCGACTAACCGCTTGAGCTATGGCGCGGACATATCTTTATTTGGTACTTCGAGGAAAGAGGTTGTTCAGCGACAAAGTTCTCATGAGATTTTACACCTCAGAGGGATAAAGTAAGAGGATATGTATATAATGAGCTCCATAGTATGTTTTCTTTAATTACATTTGTGTTGTTTAAAACCAGCCGATGGACCAGAAAGGACTGACAGATAAAGAGAATAAATTGTGGAACCTCTTGCGAAGAAACGACAGTTGATCCGTGGATATAAATTAGCTGAAAATAATAAAATGGACCTTAGAGGCATAAGATATGATTAAAATCGTTAATGGCAAAACTCACTGGCAGACTTTATGCTGATGACGATGAATCTTCAGGTTCTGCAATGACAGGAATTTTCTCGTTCACTTGGAAAGTGCGTTCTATTATGGAATTCCCTATGTTTGATGAAGAAATAAACGACACCCCAAATGGTGAGCCCGTGGCTCACTCTACGATGCGCCCATAAATAACGTACAGATATACTAAATTACGTAGGCCTATTGCATGTCTCCCGAATATTTATAGTCGAACTATTCAATGGAAAACGGCACTCAGTTCAGCTCTGAGTCGTATAGAATCTGACTTTGTGCTGGCCATTTTTCTTATATAACACGATTAAACATGTTTATCACGAAGTATTACACTTCTATCTTCTATTTGTGGGCGCAAGATCTCCACTCCCACAAATGGCACCAAGTAATCTGGTGCAGCAGTTACATTATAGACTTGTAAACTTGTATTTGGTATGAAGAATTCCGTCTTCTGAGATGTGGCGCTGTGTAGATCTTGTGTGAACCGACGTTTCGGAGGAACGTACCATCTCCATCTTCAGGGTAGAAAACCCGCGAGGGAAGAATCACTGCAGCCACCTCCTCACGCTGGTTCCTCGCTCGCGGATTTTTCTACTCGAAACGTCTGTTAACACAAGATCTACAAGGCACCACTTCAAAGAAGACAGCATTCTTCATAGCCACACCTTGAAAACTTCAAATCTTACATTATATTAGGTAGGTCTATATCGTGCCTGAATATCACTGAAGGTAGAAGATATCTCATTGAGGTTCTCGGTTTAAACAAGTTCTGAGAAGTCAAGAAACAGATCACATTTCATATAAACAGTCTTCCTCACATGAACATACTCTGAACAGCTCTGAAGTATGGAAATTAAATAGAGGACGAAGTAGGAGATTCAGAAATGTAATTTCACAGAAATGTGCCGGCATGTACGCTGTGAGATCAATCAGAAATATAGCAATTAAAATCAACAAAATATATTCAATTTAAACGCTAGAATTCAGAACGATAAATCTAACTGGAACCGCTATATCTAACGAATGGAACCAAGGCATATTTATAAACAATTAATTATTTATGCATCCAGGAACAAGTTGCATTTGACGCCCGATGTTATGGTGGGATCACCAACCTATGGAAAAAGTAAACGGACAGGCCCGAAAATTCCAAACCTTGATGCTGCTGACAATCAAGTCTCTTCAACCAAATTCCGGAGTGTCACATTTAAACAGGATAAAAACGTGTCCTCCGAACATTACTTGCCAACTACTCATGATCACCTTCGCATCTCTTTCACCGCTCAATACTAACGCCGTTATATGACACAAGAATCAGTCATGAGAACGTAATATTTCAGGTTCTCACAGCGGTAATTATGAAAAGTTCTATCTCCTCCGATATAACGGCATGCAGTCCAGTGAAATTTCATGGACGTTACGGATGAACTTATGGTCTCCTTCTTCAGGTTAGAAGAGTAGCCCAAGCAATAAAGCAAAATGAAGGAGACAGATTACACAGCATTATTTCGTTTAGTGGGGGGGAGGGGTGGAGTCCAGCTGGGTCCACTCCGCACGGCGGCCACTGATTGGCCTATTGTAGCCTGCTCCATGTGATTATGATGAGGGAGAATTTGGTGGAATGACGATTGGCAGAGGAAACCGAAGTACTCGGAGAGAACCCGCCGCAGCGCCACTTTGTCCACCACAAATCCCACTCTACCAGACACGGGATCGAACCCGGGCATCCGCCTTGGGAAGCCAGAGACTAACCGCTTGAGCTATGGCACGGCCTTCTTACACAGCATTATGTCATAGAAGATGGAAACCTTGAAATAAGAGAATGATGTGAGCTTTACTGAATTTTTGTCCGTGGTGTGCAGTGTGACGACTGTAGCCCCCAGATCAGCTTCTTTCTAAGTTCACTGTCGGATTCGTTTCAGATTGTCAGTCATCTTCAGGGCCTTTTAGATTGTAGTCTGTAAACCACTACTATTGTACGATCTGTATCATAAGGTCTAACCTGTACCCTTCCTCCTATTCTAAAGTCTTGGCTTTGAATCTTATGGCGTTCATTATCAGTTAATTCCTGACTACAGTCAATCATGAAGATTTCTTCTAAAGGAAGGGAAGTGAGACCTGGAAACAATTTTAAATATACAAATTTAATACGTAAATATTAACAACTTGTGAAAAACATACTAACCGAAACGACATAATTTTCGCTCTCGCTGTAAGATAAATAACAAAGGGGAAGAGTACAGAATAGGCTCTGTGTTAAAAGTCGCATCCAGCGGCAGTTGCACGGGCACCTACAAACTCATCATCTAAAAGTATGTGACAATGATCTGTTTTCATTATAAAATTATTGTGTTGGACACTGTCTATCATCTTAGGTATAGTTAACTGCACGACGTTTCAGAAGCTGGACTTCTTCAGGTTTAGAAGGAATATTTGTCCTATACGTACTAGGTTGGCCCTGATAGGGATGATCAAGGGATTATTTGCCTTTTATGTATATCAAGTGTCCCTTACGTTACGTAACATCCGGCTATCGATACTTATCTTGAACCGAGTGACTGCACTCCAGACTCTTATATTCTGATTTTCAACATCCATCTTAACATTTCACTCATCTACGACCAATTCTCGCAAAATGTTTCTCCTCTCATTGCGTCCAGACCGACTCTAGAGCCCCCTCATCCTCTTATCCTCAGGGGTAAAACAGCAGGAGCCTGAAGCTGACCATTCACCTCAACCTAGTGCCGAGGTCAAGAAAGTTGGAGCTATACCTCCACTCTCACAATATTTTCATGGCGTAGTGCTTAATTTATTAAGTACAGACACAAATGTACTTCAAGCAAAGTTCTCCCAAGTGGTCTGTTCTCTTCAGATTTTCCAGTTAAATTATCTTGTGATTTCTCGTCTATCCGATGCTTGCTACATGCTCTTCATTTCACAGTTCCAAGTTCATCGTGTATTCAATAATCATACCATCTTCGTTATATAACCTTTGTAGCTGAAGAAATTTCTTTAAAGAAACCAAGAATCAGACAATTTTATCTTCAATTGCATATAGATCTCTTGCTCACAGAAATGTCAGCGGTATACTAAATGGAGCCAGGATTCACTGCGGGGGAAGCTAATCAAAAGCAGCACTACAATAATGCGGCTACACATACCGTATATTTCATGTCCTATAACAAATCCTTATATAAATTTGATGCATTCTGATTTGAGCACAGAAAGAATATCAGTTCTTTGTATGTGACGCGATGAAGTGTGGTAGAAGTTTACCGACTCTTCTTTGTGTTCTTCACAATAAATAGGCGCCGGTTAGCCGAGCGGTCTAATGCATGAACTAGTCTTCGCTCATTCGGAAATCGGGATCGTGAGTTCGAATCCGAAACAAAGTATGGATGCTTGGTGTGTGTATGCGTTTATTCTGCTTCTCAAGAAGAATTTTGCTCCATGCCGTTGGATAGGCAATTATTATTGCAATATTTGTTTGAAAAAGAAGTACAAATGCACACATAAGCACACAGATATTTAAAATGGCGCTTGTGGAAAGATTTCTTCGGAAGTCTAGATATCATGTGCTGAAGAAGTGGGAACAGGAATGAAATCATTTATCTGTCGATTAGACAGTGCGATGGGACAAGTACAGCCATCTCTCGCCCTGCTCTCCAAGTTGCGACACGAGATGAATATTCACGACTTATTATGTGGAGGATATACCTCGCAAGCACGAGCGGCGTCTGGGCGGGAGCTACAGTGACGGCCGAGGAATTTGCATTCGAGCCTACTACAGACGAAAATTTCAATATTTAATATTGAACTCTGCCAAAAGGGATGTGTTTTAGGCTTGAAATCCATAATGAAATTTTGAAACTGTAAATGAGGTATCCATTTACTCAGAGATCTGAAATTGCAGAATTATGTTAATCACGCTGCACTGTGATATGCATATTATTTTAATTTTTAATATCTGAAATGTATGAAAAAGTTGTTAGAGGGTAGATGGAAAATCAAAATTCGCATTCCTTTTATTGATTCACAACTCACCGCATTCATGCCTCAAAGGAATGCTGGATTAAATAAGAAAAAACTTGAAATGAATATACTAATATCCAAAGAAAAACTTTTACAGACTTTCTTCATCTAGATATTTTAATGTGTTTGAATTATAATTACGGGAAGTAAACAATGTAATCCCTATACTAACAGAGATTCCACTATAGATGAATATTATTTTCGAAGCCATAAAAAGTAGACCTAATTCGCACATCGTGGCAAAAATTCCTAAATCAATTTATTTTTGGATAAAAAGCTGACAGATAATTTAGTTATCAAACTGATTAAGTAGGCCGCGCCATAGGTCAAGCAGTTAGTCACTGGCTTCCCATCGCGGCGGCCCGGGTAAGATCCCGCGTCTGGTCAAGTGGGATTTGTGGTGGACAACATGGCGCTGGGGCAGGTTTTCTCCGAGTACTTCGGTTTCCCCTGACAATCTTCATTCCACCAACTGCTCCACAATCACCCTCACCATCATCTGAGGCTGGTACAGTAGGCCAGAAATGGCCGCAATACAAGGGACTTAGTCCCACCCCAGTATCATTAAAAATAAACTACTTAAGTAACTCCATGAAAGGAAATGTTTTTAAAAGCTGATAGTCGCTAAGCTTTTCAAGCATTTCTGAGCCCTCTGTGGAACCATAAGTGCCATTATCATCTTTGCAAGAATCTATCACCGGAACATATTATCAGCCTCATTCAACTCATATTCTAATGAGAGAATCCTTTATGAGCCTTCCGACATGAAGACAAACTCCATTCACATTTCACATCCTTTTCCCTTCCATCTTGGTTCAATCGCCCTAATAAAACTGAGTAGTTACATCAACGTTTCTGATTAAACAAGTAAATAATAAAATATACAATTTTTAACTTAAAAGGTAGTCACGACAATGACTTTTTTACTCCTTAACATTTGGAGTCGGGAGAGCTCAGTCGACATAGGGACACAACTATTGCCAGACATACCTTGGAACTGGGTTTGATTCCGAGCAGAAATGAGAGATATATTTCTGTTCATACTGAAACCCATCCAGCATCATACCCAATGGACGCTGGGGGTTCTTTCCCCGTGGGAAAACAGTCAGAGCCTGAAGCTCATCAGTCACCTCTATCCGATGCCGAGGTTAAGAATTTGTGGAGATATACCTCCACTGCCCCATGTCTTCATTGCGTAGTACTTAACTGAACAAGTAGGCGACTTTATCATTTTGCCGTTACCATACTTAGAAGAGACACGGTAGTCACTCAGAGAGTTGGTCTGATTCTCACTGTTAGGTAGGACATCCAGGGGCTTAACCAAGCACCACTCCATGAAGACGTATGTGGAGTAGAATTACAGGTCCACCAATCTTAACTTCGGCACTAGATGGAGGTGAGTGGTTAATTTCACACCCCTGCCGTTTACCTCCGTAGAAATACCCCTCTGTACCCATTGTATAGGAAACTGATAGACAATTTGAAATGTGGCTGTGCACCCCTTTGTTTTTGATTATTTTATCTTGTTCACATGCCTTCACAGAGGGACTGAGGATAACAACGATAGCTTTGTCTCCTTCTGGGATTCGAATGAGCGAATTCGTTGGTACAAATAAACATTTCTAACTTACCAAATTTGTTTGTTTAATTTGGAGTAGAGATGCCAATTTCTTAAACACGGTGATCTATCTGTCTCGTTGAAGAAGGGAAGAACACATTTTCTCTCCTCGCCAAATCACCCCCTCTACCCTCTCACTCACTCTGATACCGGAAGGGTGTCATCTGGAGATGCCAAGCCAAAAAGACAGAGGCAAACGGAAGGAAATTACAGAACAGGATCGGGTTTCTATTCCCATGTTTCCCGTTGTTTTACTCCCCTTCACCCCCGACAACTTTTCCATTCGCAACATCCCCCCCCCACTCCCGCGAAGACGCGTGGTTCTACAGTCCAATAGATGCCTGATATGAGATAAGAACAAATACAGAGTTGGATCTTTTTTAGGTAATATTCTTTCTGGAAACACTGGCTCCGGCATGTGTTAAGGCATAAGACTCTTTAGAAACGACGAGTTCTGAGAACACGCTAAGGCGTCTATTTCAGTTCAGATGCTTCACTGTAGCATATGATGAGGCTAAGGAGAACTACACGTTAACACCTGCATAATTTACAGACGAATTTCTGTCCATAGTGGAGCCGGAGTAGCGTAGTCTGTACAGCGACTGGCTACGAGCTGGAAGTCAGAATTCGAGTCCCGGTAGAGTCAAGAATTTTCTTTTCTCCACGTAGTCCAGACCGACTATGGGGTCCACCCAACATCTTATAAAATTGGTACCGGGGGCTCTTTCCTTGGTATAAAACCGGCTGGGACGTGAAGCTGACCACTAACCTCCAGCTAGTGTCAAGGTCGAGAAAATGTGTACATATATACGTCTTCATGGCGTAGTGCTTAATTACTTAAGCACAGGGACAACTTTGCCTTTTTACCTTTCCATTCTCTCCATAGTATCTCATAGACCAGGTTCCCATCGCAAATAGAATTTGCCACATATAATATGATATGCATGTATTCTCATAATCGGTATTTATGTAGTTCTTGATATTCAGGAAACTTTAACACAAATATTTATAGATATATTTACGATCTAGCTGCAACAAGTATTTGCGCTCCTATTTCCAAAGAGTTATAAATTATTTCCAGCAAATGGGAGGCTGAATATGTGAATATAGAGCCATTAAGTTATTGCTTTACTGCTCCCTCCTCCGCCCCAAAAAAAATCTTAAGAAAAGTTGCATCTTCATCGAAGTAGGGGCAACCAAAATGTATACTCGAGTTTAGTGCGAGAGTTTCCTAAATGGGTTTTCTGTAATTTAACTTTCACTATTGGTCTTCATGTTCATTTATTACACACACAAATATTCTGGGCTCAGGCATTCAACTGTACAAGTGCTAAATGCATACACATAAAGGTAACTCTTAAGAAACCCACTAAATAGTAAAATCGTACAAATGTTATGCTGAACAGATGAATAAAATGGAGGAGAAGAGGAATGCATATAGGATATTGGTGGGAAAGTCAGAAGAGAGGGAACCACTGGGAAGACCAAGACGTAAGTGGGTGGACAATATTAAAATGGATCTTAGAGAGATAGGATGGGATGGTACGGCTAGGATAAATCTGGCTCAGAATAGGGACCAGTGAAGGGCTCTTGTGAACACGGTAATGACCTTTGGGTTCCATAAAATGCTGGTAAATCCTTGAGTAGCTGCAGAATTGGTGGCTCCTCCAGAAGGGCTCAGCTCCATGGGTAAGTAAGTAAGTAAGTAAGTAAGTAAGTAAGTAAGTACGTTACATAAACTCTGCTGTTTATAAACGGTAATTAATTGATTACGATAAAATTTCATCCAGAATTAAGACAATTAAGTCTGTATTTATAATAATCGAGACGTTTGCCAGTACTTCTGTAGTAATATAAAAATTGGGTTTAAAGATGGAAATCTAAGCAAATAGAATGGAAATGTTGTGTTTATGAACTGAATGACTGGCCCATGGAATTGTGACAATAAATAACACTCAGAATTCCCCATTCATGATTCCAGACAATCCAGAGATAAAATGGAAAATAGTCTCGAGGACTGACGTAAGAACCTTTCGGCAGTAGAGAATATCTGTTCGAGAGGTACACCTGCTCCTGCAAACTGCGTTTCTTTGCGGATTTATGGAGAGCACTGAAACATAACCCGCAATAAAGTAGACCTAAGCAGGAGACAGTTGTTCCTTCTCCATTTCACTTTCCTAGAAACTAAGATCAGTTGCGCAATTGGGGAAGTACAGTTGCCACTATCAGTAATGTTTCCGTTGCAGAGTTACGGACGGCATTCGACACACGATCAGCAAGAATGTATATTGGGTTTCTGAGATAGGAAATTCTTGTTCCATGCCAGTTTCTTGCCTGCCCTCAGCAACAAACTGTAGTTGTGAACCATTTATTATATTTTGCTAACATAAGAAATGCATTCGGTATGAACACAAAACTGAGGATATGTATATATAGGTCTCCATAATATATTTAAATCTTAATTTTGGTATCATTAATTGGGCATTATATTTTCTTATATTTGTTGTGAAAGATCCAATTTATTCTCAATTTTCAGATTGCTCCAATACGGAAACCATGTCACCATCCCCTGTTTTCTTTGGAACAAAACCTCAGATACGTTCAATTGTAGATTTTAAAGAGCTCTGACGATGCTATATAACATTCAAGATTACTGGGTTCTTGGACTTGCCCATCGAGTGGTATTCTAAAAAGCACGAAAGAACACGCCGTTTCACTAACAGGATCTGTTTCCGAAACGTTGTACTATTTTGTGTTTTTAGAATGCCAGGCGATGGACAAAGTCCAAAAACCCAGCAATACTGAGCATTTCACGGTATTTCAAAGATACAACTAATCGTGTCAGAACAATTCACAATCTTGTTTTCAGTTTGTAATGCTTCGGGGTAAACGTGCGAATGTCACTCCGAAAGGCGACAATTTCATTTTAATTACAATACTATCGAAAATCAGACTTGAACGTCACTACTGAGATATTCAACCTTTCACGGTCCATATATTGAGAAGCACGGGAACCATATAGGGCCGACCTGAACAAATCTCCTCCGCTTGAAAATTTATCGACATTGTCAGATTAAACCTGTTATGGACTTAAAATACCAGGTAGAGACCTACTTTTTTTTTTCCTTGCCACAACACCCCAGTGGGGCCTAGGCCTACCTCCATGAACTTCTCCGTTCA
>NW_019721763.1:0-7666 GCF_002891405.2 Cryptotermes secundus | reverse complement strand
ACAAACACAGAAAACGCACACGCACAAACTAAACATCCATGCCCTGAGTGGGATTCCAGCCCACGATCCCGGTTTACAAGCGAGAGAAGACAGTACATGCCTTAGACCGCTCGGCTACTGTGACCAGCAGAGACCTACTTAGGACCTCAAATAGTTAACATTTCTTTACCACGTAAGAATGATTATGACCGATATTACAAGTATAAGCTATCATAGCTTCAAAATTACGTATTTCATAATGGAACCATTCGTTTGTTTACGAGNGCTTGGAAACCGGGATCGTGGGTTCGAATCCCACTCAGGGCATGGATGTTTAGTTTGTGTGTGCGCGTTTCTCTGTGTTTGTGTACAGGTAGAGGCCTTGCGACGAGCTGATCGCCCGCCCAAGGAGTCCTACCGAATGTGTAAGATCTAGAAAAACCGAAGTGAACGGAGAAGTTCATGGAGGTAGGCCTAGGTCCACTGGGGCTGTAGTGCCACGGGTGAAAAAAATCTCAGAAACATTGGTTGGACATTTTACAATTTAAATGTACCTAAGTGAAGACGATCATATTGACAGTAGAACTGATAACTGCAGAAATAAATCATGAAATAAGAGGTCAACGTACAGTGTTTTGTAAGTCATCTGCCATATCGCCCGTAAAATGCACCAACATCTTTAGGAATGGTGTAAAAGTAAAGATTATTATTATTATTACGGATGCGTTAACACAATGACTTGTACAACTCGGGTCCAAGTTTAACGTTCGACGTTCATTCTGTTTTCTTTGACTGAATTAGTGCCATATAAAAGTGGGTTCTTGCCAGCCGCAACGGCAGTCGGCTTCGTGTTCTGGAGGCGGGGGTAAGATTCCAGAGGCTGACAATTCACATTTTGATTTATTTTGGTCTTCGTCACTGCTTTTACGAAGCTGGCACAGTACGCCACATCACTACCGCCATGTTTCACTCTCCAGTCACCATAAGTATTAATTACTTACTTACTCATGGAGCTGAGCCCTTCTGGAAGAGCCGCCAATTCTGCAGCTACTCAAGAATTTCCCAGCATCTTATGGAACCCGAAGGTTCATTACCGTGTTCACAAGAGCCCTCCACTGGTCCCTATCCTGATCCAGATCTATCCAATCCATACCATCCCATCATATCTCTCTAAGATACATTCTAATATTGTCCCACCTACGCCTTGGTCTTCCCTGTGCTCTCTTCCCTTCTGGCTTTCCCACCAATATCCTATACGCATTCCTCATCTCACCCATTCGTGCTACATGACCTGCCCACCTCATCCTCCTTGACTTGATCATTCTAATTATACTTGGAGAAGAGTACAAATTATGAAGCTCTTCATTTTCCAGTTCATAAGGATTAATTACACTATTAAAACTATTACAGTTTTCGACTAATTGAAAACGGTCTCGCAGTTGGTCGGAGCAGGTAAAGAAACAGAGTCTCGTTTGTGGACTGTTTGCTTAAGGAAATTCCTCGATCCATTTCCCACTCCAGCTGAACATCACAGTACTTCTTCTAACATATTTTTACGTCCTAATTTACAGCTTTTCGTACATGTCTAAATCTCTTATGAACAGACCGTTTTTGGAAGTGTATTATGAATTTAAAGAACACACTGTGTTCTTAATTTCGCAATAAACACAGTTCGTAATCTTTCCTAAACGCCTGAAATTTGTCACATTTCCAAAGTGAAAGTAACAAGATCATTGCCTTCGATCTACTTTCTATATGTATTTCTAGAGGAATATATTTACTGGATTTTAACAGTTTATATGCTGATAAGTATTTAGAAAATAAGCAAAGTTTTATTAATACTGGTAGTTCAGTCTCTACGAAACTTACACGTAGTTTGACTATTTCAATGAAACACGACGAAATATTTTAATTTTGGTCACGGAAAGAAGACAGAATGTGGCCTGATGGAGAAAAGCTGAATAAGAAAAAGAAACCTTAGATGCCTTTTTACATTAACATTGCAAAACATTAAATTTATACTGATCAATAATTACTAGTGTTTTCTGTACAAGGAATTTCACTCGTTTCATTGAAATTATTAAAACAGAATCCATGTAAAGGTTGTATTAATCGTAATTATTTACACTGCCACGAGAATGCTTTTATTAAGACCTTTATGTTTATTTAATGCAATTTAAATAATTTAAAGGACAGGCATATCTTTCTTCGTGATCAGTCAGAAAAGATCCAGTTTAAGAGAATATAATTCCTACCAATTTCTAAGACGACTTTGAAACATTGCGAGATTTAAAACCACACAATGAAATCACTAACCTAAATGGAGTTAACGTCTAGCCGCATGTGTTACAAAGCAAAGGAATACTCGTACAGGTCTATAATTACGTCACAAAAAGAATGTCTCGGCGCACTCGATATTTTCAAATTGGTTGATAGAGTAACCACTCCCTCGATCTTGGGATATTCCCCAAGCACTGTTTCTTCCAGCCAGTACCAATGTTAAAACACAATGTTAAAAAAAAAAAAAAAAGTGGAAAAAAATTGTCACTTCCAATTTGCACGACTGAGCTTCCCCAAAAGGAAACCGAAGCAAAGTCGAAAGCAACAACGGACGATAAAAAGAAGTGAAGTCAACGTATCGGTGTTGTATCATACTGCCTAATCATAAGTCAACCAAATAGACTTGAAAGAATTCTGATGATGGTGTATGCTGTACAGAACTATACGGCTTATTTTGGACTTTATCCATCGTCTGGTATATATAAGACAAAAAAACACAGCCTGATATATTGGGTTTTTGGACAGCGTTTCGGAGACAGTTCCAGTCTCCGAAACGTTTTGGTGTTTTGTCTTGTATATACCAGACGATGGATAAAGTCCTAAATCAGCCGTATAGTTCTGTATAAGTCAACCAATTCGTGATATTACTTGCATGAATCGGGAATGAAACTCTGGCGTAGAACACTGTATTCATGTGAAATTTTTACAATATATGAAACACATGCCGGTCACGGTAGCCGAGCTGTCTAAGGCATGTACTGTCTTCTCTCGCTCGGAAGCCGGGATCATGTGTTCGAATCCCACACAATGCATGGATCTTTGGTATGTGTATATGTTTATTATTTGTTGTGTTTTCCTTAGTTTAGGCAGAGGCCTTGCGACGAGCTGATCATTCGTCCGAGGAGCCCTACTGTCTGTAAAAATGACCACAAAACTGAAAAAGAGGCCAGGGCCAAAGGGGGCTGTAGACTCAGTGAAAAAGTATGAAACACATTATTATATATGTATCATTAATTAAATCGCCCTCAGTACCACTTACGTCGGATCCTCAAGAAATCATAATTTTGGTAGCAGCGGAACGTACTGAAAAATTGTGTTTCACTGTATATTGCGGTTTTGAATTTGTTTCCAGGTCTACACAGCTGTTGAAGTCAAGTACTCGTACATGTATGTGTGTTTAGTTAGCCAAGAATTTCCACTACTTTTAAGAAACCCGAGCGGCAACTGCAATGTTTACAAGCTCCCGCCACTTAATTCCATTCTCAGCAAACTGAGTTCAGCTGGTACCTTCCAACTGCATTTCTTCAAAATTGTTTAAAATTGCGTTTCCCGGCGTAAACATAATTCTCCAAAATGACTTTTTATCCTCAAGACTTTCTGATTAAAATGCAGTATGCTTTTGTAATGTCCCTCACGCGTAGTGTATGTCCCGTCCACCTCATCCCTGACTCCCTTCGTTATGTCAAGTTCCCCAGATCCTCTTTAGATATAGATCTACTCCTGAATAGTTCGCCCTCAAAGGGTTTCAGTATGCGCCGCATTCATAAATGTGAGGTGCTTAGTCATTTTAAAATGGACAATTAGTATACACTTTCCGTTTTATAATACCACGGTCTATGGACAAATTAGCGAGTGTCTTGATGGAATGTAGTCATACAACTTTCGGTACAGACTTCCCACGCGAAAAACAATCAAAATTCATCACATGATCTGACAGGTAAAGTTTGCGGATAGGTGGACTGGCAAAGTCGGACAGACACACAGATGTTCTCTTTCCATGCACTTCTTGCTAACGACTCGTGGCACAATTTGCGATTTTCCTGGTAACTACTTTTATTCCTGGTATTGTACAGGACAGGTAGAGCTTTCGATTTACATGGCATACTGAGCGCAATGAGTTACAGTGTAATGGTGCAAGAAACACGCCAAATTTCAAGTTCGATAATTTGTATTAGAACTGGCACCAGATTCTTTTATTTTGTTAGTCCTAGCTTTCTAAATATTATTGATTATTTGACGCCCCGGGCTCTTGTACAAATTACTGATAAGGAGAATGGTCACCAGGCTTCTAAAGGCAAATGGTCAGTGTAGCAGTACTAATGAAGCCGTACACAGTCTTGTATTGTGCGTCTTCTCTGCTGGGGTTCAACCCTCCTGGGGATGTGATCCAGACAAATAATCCTTACAGGCACACCTGAGTTCAGTCACCATGCTGGATGTATAGGGCAGATCTGTATTGGTGTCAATATGTGAACGAAAGGAAAGCTAAATATTTAACATTATGGGAGGAGGCGATGACTGTTAAGATTGCTGTCGTAGGGGTGTGATGTCGTACAGCCTTGTAGATATTTATCAAAGTTTTGGAGGAACCTACTGTCTCGATTTTCAGGGTAGACTTTCCATTTTGAAGAGGGTTCAGCAGGTTCCACGAAAATCTTCAAATCTTTAAAATTCACAAAAATGTTGGTATAGATCTACCAGACTACACGGAGTCATATCTTAGATGACAGTATTTCTAAACATTCGATTCTAGATTTACAAGGACAAACTTTCGCTAAAAAAACAACAAATTAAAACATAGAACATATCCATTTCCGCTTATATGTGTATATTTTATAAGTTCTACACGTACATGTATATGTACATATATAAAGTCCTTGAACTTAAATGATACTAATTTTCTTACATAAATCATAAGTGAACGCATCTTTTTACCAGTCCGAACAATAATTATCTTCATTCATCACAACTCTTATCTTAAATTAAATTAAAAGTTCGTGGATCATATTAGGCGACTTTCCCCTATAAACATAAGGGGAACGTGCCGTAGCGTAGTTGGTTGAGTCACTATGCTACAAGCCGCAAGGTCGCGGGTTCGATTCCCGATGAGGTAATCGAATTTTTTCAATTAATCTAATTCTTCCAGCCGCACTTTGGTCCTGGGGTCGACTCAGCCTCTAACAGAAATGGGTAACAGGAATCTTCCTGGGGGAAAAGAGCGGTCGCGCGTAAGGCTGACAACCTGACCGCCATCTGTGAGCCGATTGCCTAGAAAATATGGGCCTATGGGCCTCCACGGCCTGTTACAGAGATAGCTTTACTTTTTTTGTATACATATTTATTTGTACGACAGAAATCATCTTGCAGGATATAATGCTCATATTAAATTTGGCAGAATATTATGAGTTGAAGTGGGCAAAATTGCTTCTTTTGTAGAGTGCAGATATTGAGGTAAAAGTAGTATTTTCTTTCGGGGAGGAGAGGGAGAGCTATCGGGATTAGCTGAGAATTGAATGCAGGGGGAACTAAAACCAAGAAAGTACTGTACAGAGAATGGTCCAGGTGTACCGAAGTAATGACAGAATACAAATGTCCAAGACAACAAACATCTGGAATAAGTGGCAAATAAGGAAGGGGAGGCCAGAAAAACAGGTTTTAACAAAATATGCCTAAATTTGTGGAAAGAAGAGATGGGAATTTGGTACGATAAGGATGAATCAATAAAAATGGAAAAATTCCGAACAGGCTTAGAATATTTTTGAAGCATTAATAATTTTAACATAATAGATTAATATTATAAAATATTGCTGTTCATGTGTTTATCTGTAATCTTATCTTGATTAGATGCATGAAAATAAGTTCTGGGAAGAACTAAGGGAACACCTTCTAGGACAGTGGTGAGAAAGAGGGAGGAAGAACACCGTTTGATTAGAAGGTTCCCTGGCTTCTACCTCTCGTTCCTCTGATAAGAACTGAATGAAACTGAAGATGTTAGGATGGTTAGAAACAGTGGCTTGAGCCAGGTGCCGCAGAATTTTTATTTTCTGAATTAATGTTGATGTATACTTAGGAAAAATAAATGTAGCGACCTTGACAGAACTGGAGCTTAATTTTGATTAATTCCAGTTGGAAGGTCTTCATGAGAAACATGCAGTAACAACTTGAATCTCATAAAACTATTTTTATTTTCTCAAAATAATTAAAATGAGCTCAAAAGACGCAAATCCAAATATGGCGTTATATAAAAAGTAAAGGGATGAAGGGATTATTTGGACTTAAGAGGTAGGAATTAATGAAGAGAATTACCGAACTGAAGACGTCCATAATTTTATACCATCCACCAAAGCCCATGGGGGTGAGCAAATCACAGTGAGTGTGAAATGGGAGGGACACGAAACTCTAATAAGTGGAAGAGCCGACAAATGCATAAAACAGCTTAGTCGGAAAGTCTTACAAGAAGAGGCTACTTGAGAGACATAGTTGTAGATGGGAACGTGACATTAAACTTGATCTGAACGATGCAATATGCGGGGGTGTGATCCGGATTCATCTGACCTAGGATAAGTCCTGGTAATGGGCTCTTGTGGAAACAATAATGTAGAACCAGATTCTAAAGAAGGCAAAGACTGTCCTGAGTAGCTGATAAACTATCAGCTTCTCAGAAAAAGCTCCGTGGAGTTAGTTATACAAAGTAAAGGTTTTTTTGTGCTGCTGTAGAAACACCAGACACGGCTTGGTATCTCCTGTCGAAAACCAGGCTGTTTCGTACAAAACAAAACATGATTCCTCTAGAGTAAAGGGCTGTGCAATAAAAATGCATGCCATATCCAGTAAGGTAACTAAAATATATTAGCCTCATTTTTAATATTTCTTTTCTTTTTCAGATTGAAGATAATCGGCACCAAAAGTGGCCTTGTGCTTCCAGACATGTCATCTCCGGATGCCTATCAAAAGATGATGTTTGACGGGAGGCCTGCGGTACGACCATCATCTGCCACTTGCCATGGCTCGTCTAATGGCCTCTGCCTACACGACAAGACACAGAGCCAAAACAAAAGATGGACAAGGAAAAGAGGCAACAAAGATCTGTAACACAAGATCTCTTGAGAGACGAAGCTCGAAGTTTGTAATGGCTTTCAGTTTACGTCACATGCCGGCGTACATGTGATATGTATCAAAACTAGCACGGCAAATATGAACACTAACTGCACAGCGCATATTTCTTCTTGAGAAGCTAACAGTCGCTTAGCTCCGCCTTCTATTAAACACGACGATTTGTAACAACAGACTGCCACTGGTCCCCACCCAGGGAAGAAGGAATCCATCTGCATTTGCATCCAATTGCCTTAAAATCACTTCCTCTTTATCTTCCCATCTAGGACTAGGTCTTCCAAGTGGCTTCTTACCTTCAAGTTTTCGAATTCGTATCCTATACGAAGTTTAATCTGGCCCCTGCGTTTTCGGGACATGCTACCTATACGGAATTATAAGTTACAATCGAAGTATATCTTACATAAATATACAAGTATATAAGATATACTTAAATGGTACCTTGCATCTTAATTTAACAATTTCATTTACTATTATTATATTTCAAACTTTATATTTTATACATTTTGAAGAGTTT
>NW_019721762.1:1046475-1105419 GCF_002891405.2 Cryptotermes secundus | reverse complement strand
AGAGAAATCGCTACCTTCCTTGAACTTTGTTCCCTATTCTATACAGATACTTCTCAAACAACCACTTCTGCAATCCAGACACAGCTGTACAGCAACTCATCAACTAATGCACTAGTTGTGTTCCGAAAAGGAGTGACAGGGGGTGCAATGACATAAATGACATCAGGTAGGCCGAACTTTCTATTCTCCCCTTGCATTCCTCCTCCATGCATGCACAGCATCCTAATTCCAACTTCTTCTGACCTCTCTTGATGGGCCAGCAAGCAGTTCATACTAAAGCAAGTGTTACAGGTCTAAATTAATTGACTGCATTAAAATGAAACATGTTTCGAACTTGCATATACCAAGGAGTACCTGTACTTCTGTAAGTGTGGTAGGACAGAACCACATTTTCGCCACTGTCTTATAGAGGCATTACTTTTCAGCATACCCTTCCAGGATGAAAGCTGCTAATACCAAAGCCCACCAGTGGACACATCATGATCCACAGTCGTGTACCCAGTTTTGTCAAGATCTGGTTTGATATCTTTCTTCCACCACTTTTGCTTTCCCAAGTGGATGCTTTCTAGCATGTTCCAACAAAAATATTGTATGTATTTGTGTTCAACTCTTTACTGGAGTCCGTCATAACACAATAACATAAGTGAAGGTTAAAATTACCTAGCTACATGTTTCGGCTTTTAAAAGCCATTATCAGGCAAAACACATGATTACTATATTCACACACTATTAGTAATTATTTGTTTTGCCTGATGATGGCTTAAAAAAGCCAAAACATGTAGCTAGGTAATTTTAACCTTGACTGTTACGTTGTTGTGTTATGACAGACTCCAGTAAAGAACTGTATATACTAACACAACAGGATGCATGAATGAATCATGTTGTGTTTGCAGTCACAATATGAAATCAGGTCATCCACAAACAGAAGTCCATTTGGCTGTTGATATGGAATATGATACTGTGTTGTTTGGTAGAAGTTTAATGACATTTCAGAGGAACACATTGCCTTCACTTTCAATTTTCCATCCTGAAGATGGAGGAAGTATATTTGTCTGCAGTGCTGGTTAAAACAAATTATGGAGCATTACATTTCAGAAGACTTATCTCAATAATACTGCTCTAAAGTCAGGATGTGATAGAATGTATGTAGCAGGTCTACTTTTATGAAGGTTCCTCCAAAATGTAGGCAGACTCCTACCCACCTACACAGCCTCACTTCCAAATTCCTCATGATCACTGCCCTGAATATCTCATATCTCACATGTAACACTGGTGTTTGTAGATGACTGTACTTCCATTTATGAACAAGAAATATTGACACACTACAATACAGTAATTGTGCTGTACTGATTAAAATGAACTGTGATCAGTTCAGATGAATTATTTTACATAATGTAATTATTTCTCAGAGCATTGTTTGAACAAGTCCTCATCACAGTGGTGAGTCTGTTAGGAAATCTGTACAAATTAATAAGAAATGGCAAGTCTACCACTGCAACCATTTAAAGCTATTGGCCTGACGCTTCAGTGGCCCTGCCTGGGCACCAACTGTATGCAGCCATCTCAACTTTACACGAACATATTATGAAATTGAAGAAAGCAGTCTTCTGGGCTTTGGCGCCGTGTATATGTGGTGTTAACCGACGTTTCGGAGGAACGTATCGCCCCCATCTTCAGGGTTGAAGAAAAAGTATAGGTAAATCTGCAAGCGACAACACCTAAGACACGGTAACGTTCATAGTCACCGCCGTGAAAGCCTCAAATCTTACATATTATGAAATTAAAACATTTTTATATCATTTACCTAAAGCTGATATACACTTAAATACTACGCCAAGTGAAACTATTTTATTGTATATTTCTCAACAGGATACTAACCAACAAGGAAATAAAATCTTCAGTTTCTTTTGATAGGTGTGTCTTACCTTTTGTCTGAAAAATTAATCACCTATGGTAAGGACAGATAGTAATGACCAGGGCCCGGATTTTGATATGTCATCTTTTTTTTCATTGTAGTCTATGCGATTCTCTTAAATATATAAATCTTGGATGTGAGCTGCTGGTTAGTGAAATGTAAATTTTATAGGTAATTTTTTGGACTTTTAATGGTATTTCTTGTCATTTTTGGCCATTTTAGGGAATTTTTCTTCATATGTTTTCTGAAATGTGAATAACATGGAAGCGAAGTGTTCTTTATTTTCTCCTTTAGGTCATTTTTTAAACATTTTCAGGTCATCAAAATCCGGGCCCTGGTAATAACCATCAATAACCATAAGCAGACTGCTCTGAGTGAGAATGTTACAAACTGAAATCAACTCCACACATAATTCCAACCTTGCAAGTAACCACACTAACTGAACAAGTTATTCTTCATGGACCTAATGGAGTGGGTGTACATGTTTTAACTAAATAATCAGGTGGCTGGAATGAATGTCACTGAGGATATCAACTTACAGTTATACATTACTGATATCAAGAAAAATGTAAGTTTGGGAACACCTGGAGTCCGTCTGTGCACCTTCTTATGTGAAGATTAGTAACACATCAGGATTACAATTCAGACTTCAGATAATGTCCAGCATTGACTTATATATTCATTTTGGGTTCAAATCATTATCACCATCTCCAAGAAAATGCCTTAAGATCAGTTTTACACAGTTTCATGACCTGATATTATTATTGGCCGAGTCTACGTGTCTTTCGATTTTTCATATACCTACAGAAGACTCCTGATCATCCGCACGTGGATTAAAAACAGGACTTTTATAATCATTTATAAGATTTTTAACCTCCGTCCACTGTAATTGATAAAATCTGTTTTTAATTTTTCATCATCTACATGTTTTGGTCAAAACAACCATCTTCAGAAGGATATTATCAACACACATGTAAACTACTGTTACCATGCCATACATATATATGTTGTATCTTTTAACTAATGCTAAGGTGTACATTGATTTGTCAAAACATCTAACATTATTACAGAAGTGTAACAACACGAACAAAATTCGTTCTGGATGAAAACAAACATTGAACATTATTCTATAAACAGACTAATTGTAATAATTTTTAGATGCTTTAACAAATCGATGTACATCTTAATATTAGTTAAAACGATATTATATTTATACATCTGCGACATGTAATAGCAGTTTCCACACGTGTTGATAATATCCTTCTGAAGATGGTCGATTTGACCGAAACATGTAAAGGATGAAAATTAAAAACAACTTTTATCAATCAGACTGGACGGTGGTTAAAAATCTTATATACAATTACTAGTGTGATGGGTCAGGATGAACCAAGTTACTTTTATAACTCATTACAAATGTTTCAATAATATATCAGTGGTGCTTTACAATGATTTGCAGTAGACTGTACGTCTGATTCTGTTGCTTGTATAATTTTACAGCTTTTCATACAGGCCTATCACTGAACAAGGGTTTCTTTCGTCTTTTGGAAGGATACATGTCACAGTGTTCAGTGGCCAATTTGCAGGCTTGAATGCAGCATTGATGGGGGTGTACAAATATCGCTATTGCAATCAAGAAAGGTCACATATATAATTACTTCATGTCTGATTTAGTTCAGAGGCGGTTCATCTGACTCAGGTCCTATAAACAAGCAACTGCTAACTAGAAATTGTACTTCTCAGCTTACAGGTGCCAACAGCTGGCACAGGAGAACCTCTGTACTCATTTGAATGTGACATGAACTCTGTGGCCTTCCTTCCAGTACCTACAGGCACTATCAGCAGCTGCAAGCTGTGTCTTACTTAAAAATAGAGATGATATTCCAGACAGTAACAAACAATAAAAATATAAGTCCACACTAAATTTCAGAGTTGGTGCCAGTGTATTTCATGAAGAATTTGCAGTTTTGTTTTCAAGACGGTTGCCCTGAAAAGGAAAGAAACAAAGAAAATGTAGTAACGCTCATGTAAAACTAGCAAATTTCACAAAAACCTCACAGCTGCTTTTCTTTTTGGAAATTGAATTTCATATTCTGCATAAAAAACACAAATTCTTAGTAAAGCTTCACAGTACCAAGGAGGATCATCAATCCATCATTAAAATGACATTTTATGCTTTACAGTCTAGAAATTATAACAAGATGAGTAACACGCTCAGAGAACAACCACAGCAGTATAATCACTAGATGACATTATCTACATTCTATATGACTTCAGCCTTTAAGTTAAAGCTATGAATTACTCTTATTTGCAATGTCAAGATTAGACAAATTTTGAATTGAGTTGACTGGTTTCATCTAGGATTCTGTGTTCTCATGTCTAAGTCTGTCAGTTAATGAATACATTTTTTTTAATCAGAACTGGCTGTTCATTTCAATGAATGGCAGACATGCATATGCGTTGTATAACACAGCATGCAGAGCAACCTGCCACTTTGTATATACATTCACCTAGAAGGGACCGCTAAGTAATGACCAAAAACCATGATATGGAAGCATAGCAGTTTCCTCATTTATAATTTAAAATTTTAAAACACCTGATGATGACCTTATAGGTCCAAACGTGTAGTGAATAACTTTTAGTAAGTTATATAGAGGGACGTGCTGCACGTGAGACTGTGAAACCATCTGCTACTAAATGAAGTGCACCAGGGTGCTACAGTATGGTACTAGTTACAAATAACAGCTCATGACCAGGTCTGGACTGATACTCACTCCTTCCTGTTCATTAATCTTCATTCGTTTCTCTGCTTTATTCCTGTAGGTCCCTTTCCATGAAATTTATGAGACAGGTACCTGAAATTAGAATGAGAGACAGCATTAAAGTCACTGTATTTTAGGATCTTACAGAATTAGACCATGTTTCCAAGCACCAGGTAACATCCTTTCATTCTAAATTTTCAGCCAGAAAATAGGGGTAACATCCATATATAGTTCAATCTGTTATTTTGTGAAATGATAAAAATATGTAACATTCCCTTTTCCATCACAACTTACTCATATGGCCAACAACCAGAAATGGGCATGCTACAGCCCATTAAAGTCATAGGGATTGAAATAATTAATGCAAAATATTTTAATAAAAGTACAATGGAACAGTAGGGGCACGCGATAGCGTAGTTGGTTAAGGGGCTATGCTACAAGCCGGAAGGTCGTGGGTTCAAGTCCCGATGAGGTCATTGGATTTTTTTCAATTGACCTAATCCTTCCAGCCGCACTATGGCCTTGGGGTCGACTCAACCTCTAACAGAAATGAGTACCAGGAATTAATTAAATAAATTCCCTGGGGAGTAAAGTGCAGCCGGCGTGTATTGCTGACATCCTTACTGCCATCTTTGAGCCAACTGTCTAGATAATGTGGGACCCTCAACGTCTCACAACCCTATGGGCCTTCACGGCCTGGTACAGGGATTGCTTTACTTTTTTTTACTTACAATGGAACAGTAATAATTTTGAGGCATGTTCCTTCTTAATTCATGCCACCTATCTGCAAAATGAACAATTCTGCCACATTCTAAGCCTACACAACAAAGTATTTACACACTCAAATGTCACAATATGTTGGCTAGTTACAAACTGAGATACACAGAATGGGAGAAAATGAAGTCAGAAAAACACATATATAACAAAGTGTTCTACTGAAAGCATCTGATGTGGAAGACAATCTCAGCCCCCCTGATAGGGTAATCATGATAGTGCTGGTCAGCAGAGGGACCCTACAATTTAATATGGGCTCTAACCCATGGGGAGGTGTATCCTTTGTATTCCAAAAATTTTAGCTGTGGTAATGTGAAGGCATCATCTGTGAGCAGAAAAATCTGTACACATGTGCGAGTGAGAATCGAACTCAGAACCTTCTGAATGGGTATAACAGCTTAACTCAGAGCCTTTCTCTTAAGGACCTACTTTAAGTGGCTCTAGTGTTACTCGCAACTGTCACCATGTTAATATGGCTGCTGGTAGAAAACTGAAAGAACATGGGGAGTGGCATGATAACAATGCAGAGTTTCACATAAATCCATCAGTTGGTTCACACATTATGGTGAGGACGGCACACATGGATGATAAACACTGTGGTCCCACAGTCTTGCCTGTTTCCACTGAAAAGCTGCTTCCTCCTTGGACTTTTTCTTCTTAAAATGGCAATTACTGCAAGAACTCTTTTCCCCTAAAGAATGTACTACCATTGGACAGATTACCCTCCACAGTGTGACCTATCTTAAAAACAGATATGCTATTATCTGTGCTAACCTGAAAGCCTCCTTTGCATTGAGTACATGTCCATCAGCATCTGTGTAGTCAAGTTTAACATCTGGTTTGTAGCCCTCCTCCTCTTTGAAGTCTGAGGTCGGACCACTCTAGCGCTTGCGACGTGTGAACTTTTCATCATCTCTGAAAAAGATAAAGCAATGCTATATATTAAATTCCTTAATTAGTCTTGGCCTCAACAGCAGATGAGTTTGATTACCTTGTTTTGTTCTGACCATCGTGTACACCTCCCCAATACTTGAATGGCTCAATCTTGAGAGATGAGATGAGACTTAGTAATAGAGCAGACGACAAACTATTCAAAACTCAGATATTCCTTACCCTTCAAAATCTCCTACTCTATTTCATAACAGAAGAAAGTGGTTGATCCTTGTGCCCGTGGCAACTCTCTTCCCTAAGGTCTGCTGCGGAGAAGATCTGACAGCTACTGGATGACTTAATAAGGATCAACTGGACACGATAAATCTGCTTATTCTCCCATGCTGTACTCCCTCCAGCTTCTGTGCAATAAGAAGCTAACATAAGGTACACACCAGAGCACTGAGAACATCTGTCCCTACAGCTCAGATCTTACAGAAGGAAGAGCTGACTTACCCACTATCAGGCACCTTTCTAGATGCCAGACGATGACTTGTCTGCTCATGAGTGCAGTGCAGTGACAAAGCCCCTCTCATGACCATTCTCTCTATAACCTCTATTCTGAATCTGTGATTCTCACTTCCTCTCATCAGACAATGAAACAAATAATCTCAAGACAATGGTAACACTGGCAGGGATGTAGCTCCTTGAAAATGGCAGTTCCTTGTAGGCCAAATCACTCCGACTTCATTGCCTTGACATTTCAAGCCAATATAAACTTCTATCTAAATTGTCTGTTTTGAGAAGAAGAAATTATTTATCTTTATCTTCCACCTACAACCATGCATCAGATCCGAAATAAAGTTCATACGACCTGTCCTACATACCAGGCAGTGGTTCAAAATATGACCAACAGAAATAACAGTAGGATAAGTACAACACCGTGCCCACCCTCAAGTTAAGTGAGACAGGGCAAACAGATAAACCAACTACATTACAATTTTCCCATGAAAATGTGAAGCATATAATCCTATCTTTTACTAACATACCCGTCAATAATACAACTTTAAAAAGCTATTAGGAATATGTTGTTCACTAAAAATGCATTTTAATACTATGACAGTTCAAATCAATAAAATGCCTGTAGGCCTTTACGTAGTACATAAATTTACACATTAAAAGTGAATGTTCACACTCTTCAAATTGTCTTGGTTTTACACGTATTTTTACTAATTTATGTTCACAACAAATACAGTGCAGTGATCTCACTCGAGGATAGAATTTACCTGATGATAGCCCAATGAGGCCGAAACATGTTGTGAACATAAATTAATAAAAATACTTGCAAAACCAAGACAATTTGAGGAGTGTGAATATTCACTTTTAATGTGTAAATGTATGTACTATGTAAAGGCCTATGGGCATTTTATTGATGTGACCTATCATAGTATTAAAATGCATTTTTAGTGAACAACATATTCCTAATGTCTTTTTAAAGTTGTATTATTGATGGATACATTAGTGAAAAATAGGATGATGCCTCAATACAACGGGATGCTGAAATATATCATGAGTGAAGCAAATAAGCTTAGACTGACTCAGGATGCAACACTGACAGGGCAAACACAGAACAAATGAACGGCAAATCCTACCTGGAATTCTCATTTTTGTATGTGTCTGCATGCACGCCACTGCTGTAGCATTCACTCTTTCTTTCCCGCAAGCTCATACATGTGTGTCTTATCCAAAGTGGAGTAGTTCTGAGCTTGGAGATGAGCAAAACGTGAAGCTTGTGCTCCAGATAATCCTGACTGCCAGATGGAGGGCCCCTGCAACTCCTACACCTACATCAGGTTCCATGTCCAACATCGGCACTTCAGCGGTCAGCACGTCGACTGGTGTCTCATCTGTTTAAATCAGGAAATAAATAACCCAAATGAGCAAGGAATGTTACATGTACACTACTCATGCCACTCTGAAACGTACACAGATAATTACTGCACTAATATAAAACAATCAAATCCCTATTTGAGTTTTCTTTGTGCGAGTGAAGAGAAAGCTTACATATATGAAGATAATTTAGCAGGTTATTCTTGTGGTAAAATTGAATCCAAACAAAATGGGGACTGCACATCACATTCCTCCTCAATTTCAGTAAAATCTGAGACACTGAAATAAGGGAAGAACTTATGAAACTATTCCTACAGCAGGCCTCTCAAATTGACTGTCTGCTGGATTTCTTGCAGTCAGTGAGACTTACAAGCCACAGTTTTATAAAATTTTTAACTGTGTATCCTTTGGAATCTTTTTAATTATAGCACTATTCTGATAATGCATGTGTAGCCAAACCTCAGGATTTTATTACTAACCTTAATTGCATTACAGTATGATCCTCTGGACCCAAATAATTAAATGAAATTCCTCTGTTTATAATTATTCTTAATCCAATGATACTATATTTCTTTACAGCCAATGGTTTTTAATTTTTTCAAGTTAAACCATAAAATTATAATCTCACATTCTGTTTTACAAAATGTACATCTCTTTGCATCACATTTTTATTAAGGGCTAACACCCAACAAAAGAAAAACCATTAAAACATAACAGCTGGCTTTCCCACTGTCTGATTACCATCAATATAGATATTAAAAACTGTGACTTGTCAAAGTTATATAAAATTAAGGTAAATTCAACTGAAATTTTGTTGTGTGTTGGTTCTGGCTGAATACAAGTGTAAAGACAGTGTATACTTGCTTTCAGCTGTTCGTCTCAATTGCAATGGAGAGCAGAGTTTTTTATTGAGACCTGCCACAGTATGTCTATTTGTATTTCAAGAAATGCCTAGACATATTATAAAAATCAACACACAATGAACCTTTATTCAATTTCCCACTGTTTTATTTATAGCAAAAACATAATATGACACCGCTTCATGAATCCTGATTGCTCTTCTAATACTTTGCATGCAAACAGAAGTGGAAGAGCATTTCATAACACAAAGAAAATTAAAAGCACTGAATTTATTTTTCCACAAAAGAGGAATGTGACCTACGTGGGGGTGTCTATAGTCCATAGGATCTTACTGTACTACTAGTTCTGTTTATGATTCAATTTGATTTATTTTACTGTTTGGTAGGACTGCTTCCTTTTCAACCACTGTTACCCGAATAGTTTCGTTATAACTAGTTTACTGAGGGCAGTGTGCCTCCCTATCATTAATTATTAGATCACTCGCTTTGACAGAAATGTTGATTATAAGAAATAAGCTTTACTTGTTATTGCATGTCTTCTGCATCTGCCATACGTCCCGGCCTCGGTTCCTTTGTGCTCTAATTCGTTGTCACTTTTTCTGTTTAACGTGTTCTCATTGTGTTGTCTTTGTCAGCTGGTTGAGGTTATTTAGTAGCTCATAGCGGTTTGCAATGATAGGTATTGGAACAGCATAGTTTACTCCTAGCTTACTGTCTCTTTTCCGACGCGATGAGGGCACATTCACCCATTCCATTTTTTTTAGTTCCAATTGTATCAAATTATCGCTGTGATGCAAGTAACATTACGGTCCGATTGGGGGTGTTTATCTTTTCTTGTAGCAGGTAAATAATTTTTTTGTGCTGATCTGAATTCTTTTACGGTCTTTTGTAGTTATATTTTAAATTTATCACAACAAGCACACGTTACTTCCCTTGTTTTACTACTACTACTATTGATGAAAACTGGAGTCTCGTCAGCATCAACACCTGTACGAACCGACCATATTGGATAGGCTGAGGGCGCACCAAGGAAACCGGCAACTGCAACAAACAAACAAACTCGGTGAGCGTTGCCTAAGCCTTTCTTGTATTTACAGTATTTTTTCTACTATAAACGAATCCCTACTGCCGTTAATTTCGGTTTTCTAGACCGGCAACTGCAATTTACAGAGCTGTTATCAGCCCGAGTTGAACGAGTTACTTAATGGAGCAGCGCAAATTGAGGAAACGGCAACGCAACTCGCCGAAAGACTAAGTCCACTTCCAAGCAACGGTGCATGTCAGCCTTCTCATTATTGTGTTGCCGTGTAGTTTCCTAGGGCGAGGGCCCACGAAGGAAACTGTAAACTGCAACACAACCGCAATATCCGGGAAATGTCGCAAATTTCAAGCAGGCAATTGGTGTCTAGATTAGGTGAACACGGAGGAATGCATGAATGTAAAAGGGGCGGGCTTTCTCGGAACTTGCACCGCGACCTACAGTGGTCTATCAACACGCAGGAAACTTACGTTTTCATAGTTTCTCACACCATCTTAGGTGGGTGTGCTCGTCCGACATAATGTATAATTGTATTTTTTAATTTCATGCACTTACCTTCTGCAATGGAAAATAAAACTGATCTTGTCATAATATTATGGTAGTTGTGATCGGTTGGGGCGGCGTGAGAAGACAGAACGACGACCTTAAGGAAAATTTTGGGATGTTAATTTGTTCTTATGATCAAGAGAAGCCATTATAGCTTCAGTAAAATGGTAAAGGGATGAAGAAAACAATTTATATCAATGTTACCAATTACTGAAGTCATAACAGAAATGCATTATACTTGAATTTGCCACATTTAACCTGAAAATTAAACTGTTTAAATAATCAGCTTACATGTGTAACTACATGAAGCACATGAAACTGGCTTACTCTTTTGACTGGTGCCTGTAATGATGTAAATGAAAAAAATATTTCTCTCATTTGAAGGCCATACAATTTCATGGGTGCAGCTTATATTGAGGAAAAAAGTTATTCACATTTAACAGCCATCAAAATATTTGAAGTCACCTGACCAGCCCAATATCTTGTAGCTGTCATGGTATGCCAGCTGTCTTTTGACACATCACATTAACCATTTTCAGCTCTTTAATTGAGTCTTGCAATGCCTTTGAAATATAAAACGGTCTTCCTGATGTAAATTCAGCATGAAAAAGGTCTCTGAACACAAGTTGTGTAGCATTGTATTTGCAGACCTACAAGGCATATCTCAAATCAGCTTGATTATTAACATGGTAATTATTGCAGGATAAAACATTATTTGGTAGATTTGTCATTTATGATCATATTAATGAAGAAGATAACAGCTACAGAAGATAAGTTTTCATTATATCTCAAAATTGGATTTAATACATTGCATTCTCGCAAGGCAGCCCATAAAACAAGCCACTTCAGTGGAGAGTTATAATAAAACCAATCACATGTGTTATTATGGGCAGGTTTCTTGTGCCAAATATGCCTTTTTAGTTTCAAGCAAATATAGCAGAAACAGAAATTTAATAAATTAATGTCTCAGAAAGTAGGTTTTAACCCTATCTCAACCTTATTCAAACAGATATATGACCCCCATTTCTTTTTATAACAATTACTTATATTATTTCCTGTTAAGACAATTAACTTTAAAACCTGAGTTACTACATGAAAGGAACATATCCTATGACCTATTGAATCATCAAGAAATTAGACAACCCTCCAACAGGTACCGCTAGGAAGCAGAAAGCAAACATAAAAGCAAACATAAATGCTTTGGCGTGGGAAGACCACTGTAATAGAATAAGATGTATATAAGAATGTGCTACAGAAGGCCGGATGGGCATTGCCTAGACATTTTTTGTATTTACAATAATTTTTCCCCATAATAAAAAAAATGCTTTGGAATATAAAGAACAGGGAGAACAATTTATTTGGGAGCTTTCTGGAATGTAGATTTGGGGATTTATGGTACAATATATATTTATCACCTGAAGATGAAATACTGCTTTCACAATCAAATTCTGACAGTCTGGCGAATATTGGCTAATATACAGATGATTGACACCTCTTTCTGTTTGATGACTGGGGCAACATTACCATATTCCATACTCCTGACCACAGTGCAATGTTTTCAAAGCCTAGATTATCATCATGTCCATCCACAACAGGAACATTGCAACAGATGCTCTAATTCCAGGAAAACTGCCTCACAGGCTGATACTTCTGCCTCAATGGAACACAGGCACCCTATCTAGTGAATGAATAGTTGGTTGGTGCCCAATTCTCAACTCAAGATTAAGCACCTGTCATTTTGCATTCCCACTATTTCTTGATTCAATTACAGTCTTCTACAGGCTATAAAGTGTCACATTTTTTCTCATTCAATGCTTGTTCCCCTGTTATGTTGCAATGTTACATTATTACATGGGTGATCCCAGAAATTTTGAAATGTATCATGCTAACACCTCCACAATCAATCCATATTTTGCCTCCAACAAATCCACAACTATCAGTCTGACACAAGAACTAACTCCTATTGTGAATTTCTTTGGAAATTATGAACTTTTTGGATTCTCCAAGAAGTGGAAGAGGTCAGTTCTTCAAATACATGGAATTCTGCCAAGCAAATGCAAGAATAAGCACTTGATGAAGCTGGTAGTGCATAATGAAACCTTACAGAAAAATATGAACACATGTTGACTCTCCTTCATTATGACCACTCATTTTATATGCAGGTAGACATGTGAGCAACCTTCCATCAAGTGCTGCTGTCATGATACAGCTCAAATATGTATGCTCCAGCATGGGAGAAAACATCCCAGTAAATAATAAAGTTACTTAGGCCACGCATCGATACATATGTATCAGTAGGGAAGACAGAGAATGATACATGGCTGGTGCTTTTTTTTTTTTGTCCAACCAATAAAAGCCATAAAATTCAGTAACAGTACAGACTTTCCAGGATGAATGATTGATCCCACAGAGTTTATGTCTGTGAAAGGTGAAGGTTCTGCAATGGTTTGTGCTGTGGCACTGTAAACTGAAACAAACAATACAATCTTAACTGTCATTACAATAATTTGCACTGAGATTCACACATACATTTGGATCATATTTATCTCAGAACAGCCTATAAATGTAGAAAAGATCTTGTGAAAATCAGAATGGTTCCAACTCAGTTAACTTTGTGGACAACAGATTCTTTAGTTTTTAATAAGTAACATGTATCAGTTTCTTTCATCATGCAACAGTTTCACCATTTAACAGCAAGTCTCCTGCAGAATAGGTGACTATAATTAATAGGTATTAACATTAAGGGTCAGGCCATGCCATAGCTCAAACGGTTAGTCGCTGGCTTCCCACTGCAGCACCCAGGTTTGATCCCAGGTCTTGTCAAGTGGGATTTGTGGTGGACAAAGTAGCGCTGGGGTGGGTTCTCTCCGAGTACTTCGGTTTCCCCTGCCAATCTTCATTCCACCAAATTCTCCATCATCGTAATCGGCCGGGGCAGGTACAATAGGCAAATCAGTGACTGCCATGCCAAGTGGACCCAGTTGGACTCCACCCCCCACTAAGCAAAAAAAAATTAAGGATCTTTATTTTAATTGTGACTGTGGCTTGACCTAAGGCACTTAAATTACTGATCTTCATTGTGTTTCTAGTGCATACCACTATTTTAAGCAAGTTATATCATGTTAAATAAAAAGTAAACTTAAGCATCACACCATTAAGACGCATAGAGGAATGGTGGTTTAGTTCCACACATTATTAACCTCAGCACTAGATGGAGATTAGTGGTTAGCTTCACACGCTGGCCACTTTATATCCAAGGAAACATTACCAAGTGGACAGGAAGGTGGGTTGGGCCCAGAATTGCTCCTGGCAGCAATAAAGCCTCATTTCCTTGGTAAGACTGAAGCCTAGTTGCTATACCAGCTGAGTTATCCTGGCTATGTGAAAATAGTGCCATAGCTAATAGAGTACTAATCTTTAAAATTTAAATTACATAGAAGAAAGAGAAGGCAGCAGTTTCCACATTAATTTCCTGATGACATCTCCATGACTCATGCTGCCACTTCCGCCTCTGCCGGTTACAGGGTATCCAGTGTGAACATTCAACACCCCAATGCACTGGTTTTCTTTTTAATTTGCAGGAACAGTCTTGAAGGTGCAACTTCTTCTTGTGCTTGTAGGCTGTTGGTCTGATACGTGGTCACATTTTTTTCTATAAATGTTACTTCTGTGACATGTTTCAACTTGATAAGGTCATCACCAGGTAAATACTTTTACATAACTGCTGCACTGTATAGCTTTTTCTAGTTCACTGTTCTAAAACTCAGTTAAAACTAGTGTGGGAACATCCCACATACTATCACGCTATTTCTACAGTACTCACTTTTCACCAGAACGCACGCTAACCAATCAAATTGCTTCCAACGTTCGCATTTATACAGCGCTCACTGTATAGTCCACCTTCAGCATTCAAAATTCCATACGTATATGATTACATAACAAAATTATGCAGGCAACAAACAGAAGTCATACAAAATCATGATAATGAGAATGTTCACAACATCGGACAAGGCGAAGCCAGCCACGGAAAGTATAAGAGGCTTAAACTTGGCGGCAGTCAGGCATACGACTGTTCAAGTGAGTAGACTGCCGTGATAGTGATTACTACTAGAAATAGGGCCTAATCTGCTGTAAAATGCCTGGATTGACAGAGGCCTTGTATATATTGTATATAGAAGGAATAAGTGTGGATTTGTAAAGTATGTAAATACAAACAGTGGACTTATTAATACAGACTGACTGACAAATGATAGACCCGACCTCTCGTCAGAGAGGGTGCCCCAAATGGACAGGACAGCAACTTTCACAAAGAAGAAAACATCTGGTCATGAGCCCCAGCTGGGGCTCGACACCAAGACAGACAGACTGACTGACCGTCAGTTGTAACATGACTTTGACTCTGACTTTGACTTGAGTCCACCTTCAGATCATTACATGCGCTAGCCAATCAGCACTCAGCAAAGACCTAGGTATGTTGAGTGTCTTCTAAAAGAGGTCTTCTCACAACATGGTAATATCCAACCTTGGTTGGATACAGTAGGACAGAACACCAGTAATGACCAACCCTGGTCACAGGCACAAAAGTGTTAAAGTTGAACATGGATTAAATATATGCAAACTTTAGGGACAGAATTAAAGATATTTATACTAATGCTTCATACATAGCCTCTCTATAAAAAGGGTGATAAAACTGAAATCTCTAACTATAGGCCAATCTCACTTCTTCCAACTTTCTCTAAAATCATTGAAAAGATTATTTATAGAAGAATTTATTCTCATTTAAATAGGAATAATATATTGGCCAAGGAACAGTTTGGATTTAGAAAAGAATCATCTACTGAAATGGCAACATATAATCTTTTAGATAATATATTAACTTCTTTGGACAAAAAAGAATATGTGGGTGGATTATTTTGTGATTTACAAAAGGCTTTTGATTGTGTAAATCACAATGTCTTACTGGAAAAATTGAAATTTTATGGAATCTCGGGTTCAGCAATAAAACTAATGAAATCATACCTTGAAAATAGATATCAAAGAACGATTATAAATGATAATAATTTGAATAAAGTATCCTCTAAATGGATGATGGTCAAACATGGAGTGCCGCAGGGCTCTGTACTGGGACCACTATTATTTCTTATTTACATTAATGATTTCCCATCTTCCTTAAGAAAACTAGCTCAGCCTGTATTATTTGCTGATGACACAAGTATTATTATATCTAATTTGAATCCTGAAAAATTTAGAAGTAATGTTACCTTAATTTTTAATGAAGCAATGATATGGTTTAAAAAAAACTTTTTAACTCTAAATTGTGATAAAACACAGTTTTTACAATTTTTCCTAAAGAAGCATAGAGAAATAGAAATCCAAAGTACAATTACTAATACATTAATTACAAATATTAATTGTTCAAAGTTTTTGGGAATAAATATAGATAGTTCATTGTCATGGAAAAATCACTTAACTTTATTATCAGTAAGACTAAGCAAAGCATGTTTTGCAATAAGGGCAATAAAACCCTTTATGTCATTGGATACAATAAAGACGATTTATCACTCTTATGTGCATTCAATATTGAAGTATGGCATTATCTTTTGGGGTAATGCCCCTTTTAGTAAGAACATTTTTAAAATACAAAAAAGAATCATAAGAATTATGTCTGGATCAGGAAAATATGATTCTTGTAGGGAATTGTTTAAAAAGTTACAAATATTGCCACTCCAATCTGAATATATTTTTTCTTTGCTTCTCTTTGTTATTAAGAATAAAAATTATTTCAAATTTAATACAGAAATACATAATATTAATACCCGTTATAATTACAATTTACACTTACCCTTTACAAATTTATCAATTGCACAAAAAGGAGTCCTGTTCTCTGGAAGCAAATTGTATAATAAATTACCTTTGAATATTAAATCATCATCTGGAGAAATTAAGAAGTTCAAATTTTTATTGAGAAGATATCTCACTGAACATGCATTTTATAGCATTGATGAATTTTACCAAACTACTTCCCGATGAATATTTTTATAATACTTTATTAATAATTTATTTTTTAACACACGATTACATTAAATTATGTAAATGATTTCAGACTATTGTATGACTGTGACAGGTATATATGATATTTAACTGGTATGTGAGGCGTTATATTTATTGCTTATATTTATCTTGAAACTAAAGCGCATAATAATCTTTTGTACTTAATATATTTTGGGTGGAATTGTATATAGAAGATTCATGTTATTGATAATTTAAATTCTTTGTTTTAATTTGTTTGTATTTAATGAAATTGTTATCTACACTGTGTACTATTTTATATCGTTTTTATTGTTTATCTTGACTGTTTCAATGTTTGGAACTTATTTTAATATTATTATTGACATGTTCTATATCCAGGGTTGTATTTCAACCTATGTTTTGGATTTACTGAATTTGAAATAAATGAATGAATGAATGAATGTATGGTATACATGAAACCCATTCATAGTAGTTGAGCTAGTAGAGGAAACCTCTAGGTATTCTGATTTTCTGGATGTCCACTTCTTAAATTAGAACCTTTCTCTTGAAAAGAAAATCCTATTCCAAGTGCTGTAGCAAAGGTGACAAAGAACTTATTGGCTTCACTTCTGAGGAAATTTGGTGAAGCTATAACAATTAGTCAAATGCACCGCCTTGCAATTAGACGCATGATGGCTTCATGTTCAAAGGTCAGAGTACCCACCAAATCACAATCTCGCAAACATAGCTGTTTACAGAAAGAAAATTCACATAAAATCTAGAAACACAAAGAACTGATGTCTCATGTTTGACTGAAAATATCCCATAAATCGTATAATAGCCATTTTACTACATGCATGAAACCTCTGATAAGAAAATATACCATTAATAATCAATATTCTACTAAAATCATTTGAGTATATTCTAAGATGTAACTTACTGAGAGATACCAATTCAACTGCACCAACAGAAGAAATAGATTGCTTGTAATTTTTGGTACCCATACGTGAAAAATGTATGAAGTTTTTGTGATTATATTCTCAGATTTCTTACACACTGAAACTGAAATAAAGTCAATAATAATTTTTGGAGCATTTCCATCAGATTTCCATACCTCTCCCAATTCCCTTGCCAGGATCTGTAAGCCATTCATGTGCTACACACACATTGGACTAGGCCAAGGATATATTTATTATTATTTAATTGCAAAGTGGTTTTCACCTGGTGGCAGTGGTATTATAATAAGATGACAAATAACAAACCCTAAATTTCAGAGTACCATAATGAGGATGACTATTCATAATGAAATGCAAATGCAAAATATATATAATCCATAGATAATGCAAACCCAAAACTCTTGCACTCACTCAAGTTAAAACCAATGTATTTTACAATATGCGGCTACAGAATTAATGCCAGCATCATAAAGTAGGTTATTTTTGTTCACTGTGGGAATTTCTGTGAAAATAAAGAAATCACTTGAATCCTTTTATGAAAATTTACAGAGATTACCTAATGAAAACAATTAAAATCATATCAGTTGTGCCTATATAAAACATTTAATTCCACCCATTAGCAGGAACACCTGAACATCATAGCAATTCAAATATTTTTCTCCCCACATTTGTATTCAGCTGATGTCCACCTTCTTTCTCTTTGCATATGCCCTTTGGTCCAAGACAAGCCTTCAAATCTTAAAATATAGAAGATCCCTAATACAAGCAATTGAAGTTCTTGGAATGAAACTAGGCAGGGCAACAGATGGAAGAAACATACATGCTTCAAACAGAATTTAAACTCAAGATCTCAGCAATGAAGCACTTCAACACTATTTAAACCTCTGTTGTTCAGGAATAAGGATTTTAAATCCACCATTACAATGGTTGGCAGACATATTTAAATTTGGCAGTAACAGTAAGAGTCAGGGCACCCTGAGGATGGAGGCCATAGAACCCAATGAAACACTGCTGCTTATCTAGCACACTTCATGTTGTCACATCGATAACACCATAAGATACACTGCTGCCTGTTTCTTATCAGTTCCTTGCTTTGCGTACTCTTCGACCCTGAACATGGGGGGTGATATGTTCCTCTGAAATGTTGATTCCCCGCTCAAAATTAGAGGGCAGCACAAACCAGAAGCTCTACTCTGCAAATATACAGATGTTCGATCCAGCATAACATGACATTATAACCCAAAGACTACACACTAAACATAATAGTTCATAAGTAAAAGTAAAGTAAAGGTATTCCTGTAACAGGCCGTGGAGGCCCATAGGGTTGTGAGTTGTTGAGGTTCCCACCATTTTCTAGACAATCGGTTCATAGAGGGCGGCAAGGTTGTCACCCTTAATTTTTTTAATTCACTTAGAGGGGGGTGGAGTCCAACTGGGTCCACTCGGTATGGCGGCCACTGATTGGCCTATTGTGGTCTGCCCCGGGTGATTATGATGATGGAAAATTTGGTGGAATGAAGATTGGCAGGGGAAACTGAAGTACTTGGAGAAAACCCACCCCAGCGCCACTTTGTCCACCACAAATCCCACTTGACCAAGCCCGGGATCGAACCGTGGACGCCGTTGTGGCGTGGCCTTGTCAGCCTTAAGCGCTGGCCGCCCTTTACCCACAAGAATATTCCTGGTACTCATTTCTGCTAGAGACTGAGTCAACACCAGGGCCATAGTGCGGCAGGAAGATTAGGTCAATTGAAAAAATCCAATGACCTCATCAGGACTTGAACCTGCGACCTTCCGGCTTGTAGCATAGTGCCTCAACCAATTACACTACCGTGTGCCCCCAACAGTTCAAATATAAACAAAAACTACAAGTAAATGCATTACTTTCCAGTTCCGTTCTACGTTTTACCTCTATGTTTCCATATGGTAACACTGTGACAGAAGAAAAAGTGTCAATGAATTTTTGCAATACACAATACCATACCATATCTCAAAATATACTGGCTAAGTGAATGTTGAGAGAATCATTCTCGGATTAAATCACACTGCTCCCTTCAATTTGGCTAGAAGTTCTGCATTTGGAAATTAATCATGTTATCAGACCTATCAGAACATGACTTCCAATCAGAGAATACTTGATATTTCATTACAAATAAACCCAGTGGTATTACGAGCAATGACAGGGGAAACATCCACGCTCCAAGCAAGATTAAAACCGATCCCATACAATGTGTTCTTCGACACATTTACATCCAACCGCTTACCTCAGCAGACCTTCATCTGTTGGAAGAACTTTCAATGGATTCAAATGTGTGGAAAGTGCTTCCCTTGTGGAGTTACAAAGCGCAGCTAAGGGAACTTGAAACATATCAGGATCAACAACACTTGCCATGTCTGCAACGAAAAGGGCAAACACATGAATTTAAATTGTGCTAATATTTAATGAGGATACTGCTGCTATTCACTGACAACGTCAAAAGGCTGAAAACTGTTTTAAGAGACTTGTCAATGACATTGTGTCCAACATACCGTGTATTTCTTGTTGACCTGACAAAAACTCTAGAACCTCAACACCAGATCATGAAATCCTGACCACGGGTCTACGTATCATATCACTCTGCCGGCCACGATACACAGGTGCACTTGACGGCCAACATTCTTAAAACGCGTGCGCACGAGCTTAGGGTCCTTTATGCTTGGGAACATTTCGAACAAAAGCCCAGATAACGATCACAAAGCGAATGTTCTTTCTCTCGTCTCTTTTTTACTTTTAAAGTGCAGCCCGTCCGGAAATCGGTTTCTGCGTTGTTGCATCACGAAGTTCCGAGGAGCGTTGCCACTCACCTACGTCTTCCATTGATTTGAATAGTACAAGTTACGAAATACCAACAGTGATCCCCCTTAATAGGATAGAAGAAATCCCTAGTTGAAGTTACTGACGCTTATTGTTTTTTTTTAAATATATGTCGAAATGACTGTCAATCTGGCAGCGCTGGAAGAACATTATCATTGTTGCTAAAAATGTGCTCTCCAAGTCCTGACTTACGCGAATGTCATCGAACATATCCCAGAAGAAACTATCTTCTTGAAACTAGTTAGGGCGCCCCATAGCTGAAGCGGTTAGTGGCAGGCTTCCCACCGCGGCGGCCCGGGTTCGATCCCGGGTCTGGTCAAGTGGTATTTGTGATAGACAAAGTGGCGCTGGGGCAGGTTTTCTCCAAGTACTTCGGTTTCTGCTGCCATTCTTCATTCCACCAATTGCTCCACAATCACCCTCGCCTATGATCTTGGACTGGTACAATAGGCCAGAAGTGGCCACAGTACAAGGGACTTAATCCCACCCCACTAGCAATAAAAAAAATAAATCTTCATAAAACTGTATCTCCAGAAACATTCTCTATGGTGTACCAGACACACAACAGCCCCAATAGAGTTCAGGCGACTACCTGAAACACGTGAGAGATCAAGAGGAACAAATATGTATAATAAAATGCAGGTAAAGCCAAGCACAGTGGTTACGCTGTATTCGATCACTCTATCACAGGGATCATTGGTTCGAATGTCACTTGCAGCATGCATGAGATTCGGGGCTGTTCGTGTGTTCGTGTTCCCTGAAGAGGTAAAGGCGTTTCGATGAGCCGATCTCTCACCAGGAATCGTACAGAATATGTTAAAAGATTCACAGTGCCAGAAATTCATTCTGATGTTGAATAGGAACGAGGGTCTAACATGTGAAATCTCAAGCAGAAGGTAAAGTTAAGTTGTCTCTGTGCTTAACTAATTAGCACTAAACCATGAAGGCGTATTGGGGAACGGATATATAGATCCATATTTTCTTGACATCGGCACTATTTGGAGGTGAGTGGTCAGGTTCAACCCCCGTCGTTTTACACCCGGGGAAAGAGCCTCTAGTACCCATTGGATAGGAGGTTTGGTGGACCCCAGAGCCGGTCTGGACGAGGTGCAGAAGAGAAAATTCTTGACCCTACCGGGACTCGAACTGCGACCTCTCCGTTGTTCAGCCTCTAGCCAGTCACTATACCGAGAGAAATTTTTACCCATTAGTCCTCGATAATAGTTCCATCGAATCTGACTCACTTCACGGTGACTAACTTAATATCTTCTGCGTTTACTCGGCTGGAAAAGACCGGATTCCAGGCTGCGGACCTAAACGTGCTAATTTATTCTCTACCCGGATGTGAAGAACGCAAAACTTGAACAATGCCTACATAATCAAAGTGAGAATCCCTCAGGTAGTTAGGTCTTAAAACATATTTGGTTTATAACAGGAATTACTGTTCTCCGTGTTAAATAGTTCTTTGTAATTCTCACATTGAAAATGAAAACGAAATGTTTTTCTTTTGGAAATAAAAATTTTAATTCTGGAAAATTTTATGCATGGATATTTTAAAGGAGTATGTTGCTGAAGCGTTTATTGGAAAATATATTTTAAAAAGAATGAACCAGTCGGCTTTGTTGGGAATTATTGGTGACATTTTGAAAATATATCGAAAATAACTGGAATTGGTTCTATAGGCTGCACTTGGCCTGTAACACATTACCGGTCTCTACTCTCACTTTTTCCTTGATAACAAATCTGTTTGAAGTTAATGGAAATATTGAAAATCATCGCGAGCCACCGTGACAGTAAAATTCGCGAACTCATCACGGTATAAGTGCTACATACCTCATTGCTGATTATCACTGTGGTCGCCTTCAAAGTACTCCCCTTAGGAAGCTATGCACCGACGCCAGCGCAACACTTCAAAGCAATTTTGGAACTGATTTTGTGGAATGTCCATCAATGTCATCAGAATGCCAACCTTTCAACATTTCCTTTATCTTCGGGGGCAGAGAAAAGTCACTGGGAACTAGATCCGGTGAATGGGTAGGGTATTCCAGCACAGTCATTTGTTTACTAGCTAAAAATTCTCTCACGGACAGTGGTGCATTGTCGTGATGCAAGATCCATGAGTTGCTGGCAGTAAGTTTGCGTCGTTTCCGTCTAACTTTTCATGCAGCCTTTTAAGTACTTCAAAACAGTAAACTTGGTATGCCCAAGTCATCTAACCACACTGAGGATTCTGTCCACTGCTGCCATGGCAAGCAACCGGTGGCGAGATCGCGAACTTTACTGTCAGACCTCGTTCATATAAAGTGAACTTATTTTTGCCATCTAATTTGAGTGTTCAGATTTTGTGTGAATGAATTCATTTCTATTTCTATATTTAAGTCTGGGTTTAACATCACGTTTGTTATAATCACACATTATTCACTGACCGCCTGATCCGATATGACCCGCAGTGTTTCAGAATTCTACAGAAGATTAACAAAGTCAATATACATATTCACATATCAGTAGTAGCGATCATGGTGGCACGAATAAACACAAAACAAAAGAAGACGGGAAATATTCTCTGGGGCAGAAGTTTTCGTTGATAATTCTCTGTTAATTTACATGTATGTAATGAGGTTTTGTTTGCATTTTTAATTACTTGTAGCTTAAAAAATGAAATATGAGTCTGTATCCATTCGGATATCATGCCAGTTTGTATCCGAATAATTTGCAAGAAAATTTATTTGAAACATAAAATGATTACTTTAATGTAATTAGCAAGTGTGCTTATCGACGTATATATTTAACAATAGCATGGTCACGTGATCTTTCACTCAGGTTGATAGATGCTATTCATTTTCGTTGTATCATACATACTTCGCCCATTGAGAGGGCAAGTTAGCTACATAAAGAGGCCCATGTTTTCTGATATTCAGAGTTTCCTTTCCTGTAGAGGTGCATTTATATCAGAATTAATTTTGAAGAAAATATATATGCCTTCTTTATATGCTATAAATAATCCGACATAAAATGTTGCTTTGTGACATATTTTATTACACAAAAGTATAAAATACATTGTAATAAATTACAGTATAAGAACTGGACATGTTCATTCGTGAGACAATGGCAGTATTCTATTGACATGTCAGTACTGACACTATACCACAGGAAACAAAACTCCTGCTCGAATTCATCCAATGTCCCAGGAACAAAAGTTCTCCATATGTTACGTTCCCACGCCTTATCGGCCCCCTATAATAGGCGTACTTCAACAGACTGTATGATATGAGGCTTTCCCTAATACAGCCATATACCAGGATACCATCCAGTCGGGGATTCCCCGATTTGCACGTTTCCAGTACTGGTTGTATGAAAACGGTCATACTTCCGTTCTCGGTCGGTAAAGGAGTATGTAAGGAAAGAAATGTTAGTAAACACCATGCCTATCACCGTTGCAGCATGCTCACTGTGTCTAAATGATGCTAACTTTGGAAATGAATTCAGTTTTGCCTTCATTATATATTGAAAATAAAAAGGATTTTTGTTCTATGAGCCTGTAAACAAATGAACATTCTTATTTTGTTGAGATCCTAAATAGGCTACGAGATTCCTGACAATTTTTATATAAAATTTGTTCATAATTAATTTCAAATGATGATTCAATTTTCCTATATTTTATGAAATTATATTTTTTAATTTGGCAACGCTTAAGTCTGCTTAAATCATAATAATAACGTGCCACGTATATAATTGTATATAATGGAAAAAATATTTACTTCTTTCAAAAAGAATTCTGACATAATTATTTGCAGCTCTTAAATGAGCTCAGAAAAATTAAACGGAAACGAAAATATCTGAGATAATAAATAAGATTATTCCTCATCGTAATGCCTTTTGTTACCATCTTATGAAACTCTCGAGGTTTCAAGGATAATGGTAAGTTACAGAACTCTGATATCATTATAAAGCTGCTAACTGAAAATATTTTCTCTTCAGTAACATAAATGTTATTTCCTTTGCCATATTCTTAGTAATGCCACTTGTCATGTATTATATTTGATGTTATTACATGATGTTTTCGAGATCAGAATTTTCTCCACCGTAAAGGAATTCATATACGGCTGTAGCCATGTCGTCATAATCGGGCTTACTGCTTGCCCAAGACAGGGATCTCAGTTCTCCGCTCCCAATGTTGTCCTCGTCGGGGGCAGCCATGTCATCACCAGGGGTGTACCTCTCCCTCACGTCCTTCATGATGCAAGCTTCTAGCTTCTTATGCTACAGAAACAGAATACTCACATCGTAACATCATATTCTTACCATGCGGTATGTGTGGAGGTTAGAGTTATAGTGATCATGAAATCTTTTGTCACTTAACTGCGATTATGCTCTCTCTAAAAAAAAATCTTACAGTCATTTTCCTTAATATTCACCTAAATATTATCCCTTTATCCATTCTTCATCTTAGAAATGACCTATCTGGGCGACATGTCCCAAGAAAATGTTTTATTTCTGACATCTCTGTGTTCTTAGCTTATATTTCTTTACTTTGCGGTAATATCTAATCAGCCAAATGTGGTAAATTATTAAAACCCTCGTCATTCATGCTTTTATATTTTCTAATCCGTTAATTTGTCATATGGTCTAACATTTTCCTTGTAACTACTCTTTGAGCTATTTCTAGTAAGTTTCATTTCTGATATATGTATTTCCACTGTTTTTTTTTTTGTCTAGTGTTACAATTTTGTTACTGTGAGGTGTGCGTCTTTGGCAATGTGACGATAGTAATAAACGAAACAATGATTCATACGTAACTTCCCATGACCTGGTTTAAATAAATATTGTGTATTTTTATATCCTTTAATTTTAGCTGTGGTTTCTAAATAACGGAAAGAAACACTATTTATGAATAACAAATGAATTATTACGACTTACCTTGTAGCATCTGAAGAAAAACATGGGTTTCACTAGTTCTCGAGAGAGCTGAAACCTATCCTTTCTAGTCTCAGGAACACATTGCTGCAATTAAAAGCGACATTTAATTAACTCTTATTTAGTGAAATATTTTAGGACTGTAAGCAGGTTTTACCTTAGACAGAACCATATCTCTTTCTTACACATGTCTCTTACTCCAGATCTAAAAATTAAGTCGAAACATCCATCTACGTCTCATATTTAATTGTAGTCTTACAACTAAAAGCTAGAATGTTAATATACTGCATATTTTAACAATGTCCCATGTGTGGAAGGAAAAGAGAAATCCCAAAATTCTATGTTCAGTTTCAGACATAGTTTAATTAAATTTTAATAGTATACCGACCGCAGGAATATTAACACACGCAACGATAGAGGCACCAGTATATACACGTGCACACATGCAAGTAATTATAAGTTATTCGTTTCACAAGGGACATGACAGAGAAATAATTTGTCGAGAGTGAAATGTTTCTTTGGCGACAATAGTCAACGAAGAATAACGCGGGAGACCTCGAAGCTGAAAATAAATTGTGAGGTAAATTAAGTTGACATTCTATGAAATTTATGTAGTAAAGAACAACTTAGGAATTGAGTTCTACATATATATTAATAATTCTGACATGTGGGCTTATTTTTGTTAAATTATGTAGAAAATGTGCAAAACCCACGGAAAATTTTATGAAGCATAATATATATGTTTCATTTTTCTTTATGACTTGTTTTCGGAAACTTTTCGTTCTTAAAAACGGTCGAGATGCCCGCAGGAACGGATACAGGTGGTCATATGAATTGTTACGTTTTGTTTAACCCAGATTTAATCAAATAATATTTCTCTCACATATTTTCGTTACCCCCCCACCCCCACCCCAAAAAAAATTCAAACTTCTCTAAAATCCGTTCCTCTGTTCTTGAGTTGCGTGAGGATAGAAAGACAGACTTGGCGAGGATACTAAACGCATTGCTACAAATCGTCATTGAGAACGAGCTTAAAACTGGAAATTAAACTGTTCATTTTCCAAGAACTTACGAAGTAGGTAGAAGCTTCCGGAGGTGAAAATTTTGATGAAATGGAATATCGTCTCAACGACTATATTGTGGCCCGCTTCATTAGATGAGGTAGTCTGTTCCTCAGAAATTGTATACTAACCTACTAGACTGTAACACGGCCTCATAACCCAGGGGATTTTTTTCCCTTGGCACTACAGCCCCAGTGGGCCTAGGCCTACCTCCATGAACTTCTCCGTTCACTTCGGTTTTTCTAGATCTTACACATTTGGTAGGACTCCTTGGGCGGGTGATCAGCTCGTCGCAAGGCCTCTACCTGTACACAAACACAGAAAAACGCACACACACAAACTAAACATCCATGCCCTGAGTGGGATTCGAACCCACGATCCCGGTTTCCAAGCGAGCGAAGAGAGTACATGCCAACCCAGAGGATTACAACATGAAATTTCGACGCCGCAAAAACCTCAAATCTTACATCTGAATAATGTTAATATCTCTATACCCCAGTTTGGGCCCTGGCCGCTTCCTTCAGTTTCTTAATCCTATACAAAGTTCGTAGGACTCCTTTGGCCGGGGATCAGCCCGTCGCAAGGCCGCTGCCTACACAGAACAGTACAACCAGAAAATGAAAGCAGAGAGCTATGCCTCGAACGGGATTCGAAACCACGATCCTAGTGTTGGAGTGGGCAAAGACATTTCATTTCTTAGGCGACACTGCTACTGTGTTCGGCCATCTGAATAATTAGTCTTAAAACTAAAATTTACGAACATGATTTATTTTATAATAACAGATCTACTGAAGTAATTCTAAGGTCAGAAGGTCACAAAAGTCTATCCTAGGCGCGTAATTGAAAACCAGAAGACGAGTTATTCAAGAATATTGTCATATTCAAAACAAACCTATGTACTCCTGCAATCGGAAAACGCTTTGGCCTAAAAAATAATCAGGTGTTCTATGTTGTCTGTCAGCTTGCATTATTTACGTCAATAATCGTGTCGAGTTTCGTGGGCGTCTGTGTAAATATTAGCATTGTCCTGTAATTCTAGATATATGAACTTAATATTGTTCGTCTTCAAGGCAATTACATGGAAATGGGTACGGTCTGTCTTACTTAAAAATAGTTTCAAGTTATGAGATTCAAATTTGTTTCATACGGCAAACTGTTTGCAGAACTGGACGCCTTCAACCATGTCCTTCTTCAGTTCCTCTCCAACTGGTAGTCTGTTGATTCTTTCTGAAATCTTCTCAAAGTTGGGCTCCAAATTCTCATCCAACTGCAAATTAAAAAAAAAAAAAGATAAAGTAAAAAGTAAGTAAAAGTATCCCTGTAACAGGCCGTGGGGGGCCCATAGGGTGTGAGATGTTGAGGTTCCCACATTTTCTAGACAATCGGCTCATAGACGGCGGTAAGGTTGTCAGCCTCACACGCTGGCCTCCCATTACCCCCAAGAATATTCCTGGAACTCATTTCTGTTAAAGGCTGAGTCGACCCCAGGGCCTAGTGCAGCTGGAAGGATTAGGTAAATTGAAAAAAAAACCTCATCGGGATTCGATCCCGAAAAATATATTTTACAAAAATTCTTGTATTCTAAATTAACGCTAAAATTAAACTTAATTTACTGTTTGAAAAACGAACTTGTACTATGTGATGAAGGACGTCCTGAATACCAAATTAATCATAATATATCCTATGTATCTGTCAGAAGTGAAAGGTAAGATATATACACGTTACTTAACTTGATACAGGGCTTCCTCGCTTCTGTTCTCTTTTATAGTAGCCAGAATGTTATATCGATGAATTCTGCATTACTTCGCTAGGTGTAATTTTCATATGTTCCGTATTTTCGTATTTATGTACAGATTCAGCCGCAATTATAAATTGCAGTGGCCCGAATTTATGATTTACAGTCCCACTTGTCACAAAATGTGAAAGATAATCCTTTATTGAAAAATGCTGACTTCCTGCCACAGCCACTAGTCACAGTGCCTCTGTGTGGTTACGTTACCGGAAAATGTTGAGATGCATAAGAGTTATTATAATACGTAAATAGTTCTGAGCTCGTAACTTCTTTTGCCTCCTCTTTTGAAGGATTAAGCCCTCTTATATGTTTCTACGCAGAATTAATCTGAAAATTATTAATCTTACGAAGTTTTTAGGATTCCTTCGACAGAAGGAAGGGCTCAGCAGGGGATCAGCCCATCGCAAGGGCGCAACCTACATAGAACAACACAAACACAGAAAAAACGTAAACATACGTTATGCTTCCGGTGGGATTCAAACTCACGATCCCAGTTTTCGAGCGGGCAAAGACATCTCGTGAATTATACCCTTCAGCTACTGTAATTGGTTGATTCTGAAGCTACTAAGTCTCCTTAGTTCATTGTTCCAATTCAATTCATGACGTCCCATGACTGCTGATAAGATTATAGGTATTTCCTCGGTGCGTACTAAGCGAAAATTAAATTCATGAATACACAATGCACTAATAGTGCGTCTAATGAAGGAACGGTTCATTGTTTTTCAACATGTGGGTGGCGGGGATGTCTTGCAATGGTCGCAGAGTATCAGAACACATAGACCCCTCCATAGCTCAAGCGGTTAGTCGCTGGCTTCCCACCGCGCCGGCCCGGATTCGATCCCTGGTCTGTTCAAGTGGGATTTGTGGTGGACAAAGTGTCAGTGGGGCTGGTTTTCTTCGAGTACTTCGGTTTCCCTGCCAATCTTCATCCCACCAAATTCTCCCTCATCATAATCACCCAGGCCAAGTACAATAGGCCAATCAGTGGCCGCCGTGCCGAGTGGACCCAGTTCGACTCCACCCCCACTAAGCGAATTAGAACATTATTATTATTATAATATGCTTCATTTCGAAAAATTATCTCTCTAAAATATATTCTGCTTGCTTAAAAAATAAATACATGGATATTTAATACATTTTCGCCTATCTCATTAAAGCAGGTAAGCCCCAAATTCAAATTGGCAACAATACTTATTGAAATCGGCTACCATTAGCTAGTAACTCGACCCTCGACAGACGGTCAAGTCAACAATGTGTTCAAGCAATATATCCTCTTTAAGTTCCCGCTTTCTAATTCGCATAATATTGCCTGATCGTGGATAAAGTAGAGTAAAGAAGGATTGTAGCGCGCATGCTTCAGTTAAGTATAAAGACTATTTAGTCTTTGAAGGAATTTGATTATTTATGTGTGGCTGGTTTCACTGTTTCGAATGTTTTTAATGAGAAATGCTGATATGAGAAAATGCGCACGGGCCAATTTGGTTAACAAAGGAATGACCGAAAAGGGCACGTATGTTGAATTCTGAAGAATTAAGAAGCTCAGATCTCTCACAAAAAGACTAAACAATCGCTACTGTCACAATATAATTTAATACATTCCTGTCTGGGTTGTTGACTTTTATTCTTTCAAAAAGTAAATTCCACCGCTGGAACGGTTGAAATTGGAACTAACGTTTATAAAACACTGTAGTTATGAATGAATGGCTAAGAACCCTATTGAAGTCTCCTAGATTATGGCACAATGCTGTCTTGTGTTTATGTACCGACGTTTCGGAGCAGCATACTTCATTGTATCAGTTACTCTTCGAAACTGGATCACTTATATCCTGAAGTTGGAGAAGTATATTCCTCCAAAACGTTAGTACCCACTACACGGCAACAGTGTCTTATCGCCATGACTATGATATGAATTTTCGTCACCCTTGCTTGTTTCAGACCTCTTACAGTGGCAAAGTTGCTAACTTCCGCGTAAAAGCAGTAGAACTTAATGAATGTGTAATCATTGTGCTCTCATACTGACGTGTGTTCTGGGTTACTTCCATACACGTCCTGCCTCGTCTGGTACGGCGCCGCTTAGGAATAAGAACTTCTGAAGAACTGATAACTTACGTAGCCGAGTTCCTGCATCACACACGTCACATTCCTTATCTTGCCGCTGAGGCGTGACGTCAGAGTTTCCAGTTGTCCTCTGATGTCGAGATCTCTCTGTGAAACACAGGACAAGATCTGTGAGTCCCCTCTTCACACTCAGCTAATGTCATTCAAGACGCAAGCATATTACAGGAAGCTTCTGGGTCAAGAGTCAAGTCACTGGTTCGTAAAGTCTAAATTCATGAAGTTCTGTAAAATTCATGATTTATTTAATCCGTCTTGCAGTGCATACATTCATTTATCTCCTTCTTTCCCTCGCACTACATGTTTCGGCATAATAATGCCATCTTCAGGTGCTTACTTGTCCACGTCAAACCAGTTCATTGCATGCCATGNTGAAGGAGTGCTCCAACAAAGGAGAATGGGCGTGACTGACGTAGTGAGGGGCGACGTAGCGATGTGGTATCCTGAACAATTTTAATATTTTTAACGTTTGACAATGTATATGATAGATACATATTTTAGTTATTTTAATGTGTGAACATGGCATGCAATGAACTGGTTTGACGTGGACAAGTAAGCACCTGAAGATGGCATTATTATGCCGAAACATGTAGTGCGAGGGAAAGAAGGGGATAAATGAATGTATGCACTGCAAGACGGATTAAATAAATCATGGACTTAAATCAGTGCAACAGGACGCTAAAATATAACATTCTGTAAAATTGTAAAACGCTTATTACCAGTGAAATGACAGAAGTAGACCTTACTATGTAGTGGCAATACGTCCCAGATTTTCGAAGACAGTCCCCGAAAAGTCCCGGACTGATTTTCCACCGATTTGTTAGAAAAATTAATGTAATTTGAAAAAGAGGAACCGCGAAATACTTGGAGCAGCGAGCTATGTATCAGGCGGTGAAGGCTTCGGTACCAGAACTCTCGGCATTACTAGTTTTTCGGACTTGTCCATCGTCCGGTATTCTAGAAGCTAGAAAATACAAGTGATTTAGGTTAGCTCTTTCTAAGGGACATAACAGAGTAGGTGTCTTCTCTCCACCCCCCCCCCTGCCTCATCTGTGGAGGGAAACAGATCCGGTTTCCGAAACATTGTGTTTTCTAGCTTCTACAATACCGGACGATGGTTAAAGTCCGAAGACCCAGTTACTCTGAGTATTATTAATTAAATTTAGCTTATTACAATTCGGCAGAATTCTTCATCCTTCCTCCGACTTCCACCAGTAAATTTCGGATGGTTGTCCCCGAAAATTTAAAGAAAAAACATTATCATTCTACCTTAATAAGTACCAGTCTTAGGGTTCTTTATGAATCCGAACGGTGAACTTAATGAAATAAGGAACTGAAATACATAGCAGAAATACTTTTCGTGAGGGCTCTTTCAGGTTGTAAACTAAACGACGATATAGTAAAATAATTCAGAACATTACATATCAATAAAAAAGTAAAAGTTATCAGAAAATATGGTTAAATATTTGGATTGAATGCTAATGCTGTTATATCAATATCAACCTGAGAATGGAAGATCGCCCGGCAGAAAGATGGAAGAAACAGTTTTGAAGCTCCTAGCCGGAACAGACCAAGAGCTCAACCCGAAATTTTGATGACTGTAACCTTAGAATTAAATTACATTTAGCAGTAAATATATTTCATTTTGTCTCATTATCATGAAACATTGTTAGATTTAGTTTCAGAATTATATTTTCAGGTTAGTAGTCCGGTGCTAGGAGATGAGCTATGTTATTCATTTTGAGTGTGAACTCTCAGTTTTGTTGCAGACCAATATCACTCCCACATACTCTCGCGGTTACAACTTTGCGAGCATTTTCGGAGGTAATAGGAAGACCCGAACGCTGTTTATCTATCACACAAACCGTTTCTTAAAGCTCTACGGCACGTTTCAAACAGCGCTCTGTGTTTCGGGATGGATTTATTCTAGACGCCTAAATGTATCTGCAACTTGCCCATAATTTTCCTTTTTCTTACTTGTAAGAAGGTTTATTTAAAAAAAGTAGCGAGTGCTGAAACATATCTGAAATTATTTATGGGTCTTTGTAGCCTAAGCATAGGTTTTGATAATAATAATAAAATAATGATAATAATAATAATAATCGAAAATATTGTCGATGTTATCCATTTTTCGAGTTTAGGAACAACAACTGTTAAACTTTACGAAACTGTTATTTCCAACATTTCAATTTAGACCCAACTAGTAACTTTTATGTCATTAGCCAAGCTTCATAACATCAAGATGGCTTACAAAGTTAAGGTCGGGCAAGGCACAGTGAACTGAAGCAAGCAAAAATAATAACCTTCATCAACCAAATATCAGTAGGTATTCTGTGTCGAGTAAGAAGTTATTTTCATTTCTCTGAGGACGTCATACAGCCCTGCGACCACAAGGTATATGTGTTCACATTCTGTGTTGGGGTACATTCACTGAAATATGTGACTTTTTTTTTTGTTTTCCCCTTGTATTATTCATTTCCTTTTAAACACATTTAATTTTTTATTGTTATGTACACGGTCGTAAGAGCTACATCTATAGATACGCCCATATAATTAAAGAAACAAATAAATAAAATTGTTTATAATATATTGTTGTAATTTGCTTAATCATTCATGTAAAATTAACCTCAATTTTACTAGATACCCATATACGAAATGTCCTGACAAAGAATCAATTCAATTTCAAATTGATAAATTTCACCAAACAGATCGAAAATCATGTTGAGTTCACATGTTATACTTTACCGAAACTCTCTGGCTGGATGAGTAAGACACTGCTCCAGGGTAGAAAGGAGACTGGAAATAGGGATTTGGCACTGCGGGGTAGACGCCCTGGTAGGACAGAGCTTGGGGGCTGTACAGAGAACCACCGGGCACAGCAGGGTAGTAAAAAGGAAATTGCTGGGGGTAGAATCCTGCAGGCCTGTACTGGGGCGTAATTGCAGGGTTCGGCTGCGCGTATCCGCCCAGGAGAGGATTCTATTAAAAAAGAAAAAAGAAAAATCAGTTTCAATGTTTTAATCATATTCGTTTGTTTCACAAATGTAGAATAGCTAAAGGTAACATTGCAAGATACTGAAAGATGAGAAAATGAAGAACAACTTTACCTTTTACCCACATATGCAACATAACCCAACCATCTCATATTACTTAATTTGATCAATCTAATAATATACTATGAGAATACAAATTACGAAGCTCCTCTTTGTGTAATTTTCTCTATACTGGTGTTTCCTTCTCTTCTCTAATGCACGCATATTCTCCTCGGTATTTTGTTTTCATACATCTTCAATTATTTTCTTCCCTTAGGGCGTTAGATCAAGTTTCACGCCCATATAAAAAGATATGTGAAATCAGAAGCTATTATTTGCATGTTTTAACCCATAGGTTTACAAAGAGAAGACGAAGTAATAAGGATTCGGAATTGATTGACAGAATCAATGAGCTACCAGAATATATTCAGTTTCGAAATAATGTCCGTGACAATTCACTCACCTGTTGCACTGGAGACCTGAAGCCTAGAATGGCTTGCTGTAGCCTAGTAGCGTCAAATGTGGGTGGAACAGGGCCTAGCAGAGGTTTCCTCTTGTCTGCAGCGTCCGCTGCGGCAGGGGCGGCCTGGCCGGGCGCTGTTGCGGACACGCCTGCGCACTTGGCGCACGCAGCTTTCATCTCCTGCCTCACTTCCTTCACTACGTCGGAACCGAAGCAGCTCTCGTACACCTGCACATTGCATGTCAACACACCGTGACTTCAACGGTTCTATCGTCTGTAATGTGACGCCGTGTGCTCTGGTGAAATCTACCGACGTTTCGGAGAACATACTGCCTCCGTCATGAGAGTCTGAGAGTAAGCCTAGCAAGCAACATGTAAAGCACAGGCACTAAACAGAGTGCCTCAACTATTACAGCTTTTTTTTTTTACATTTTATCGATATTACATAGTATCATGGTCTCATTAATTCAGTACACTTCTAAGTCATGTCAATGAGAAACTGATAGAAGAATTATAAAACAAAAAACAAACTCCGTGGCCTCTAGTCCGCAAGCGAGCTATACCGACCGAGCGACCGCCGCTTGTCAGCGAAGTTAATGCCAACTTATGCGGATAGAGGGTGTCACGTGGTCAGAGCAACGGATCCCCACGGCCGTTAATCTCGGTTTTCTAGATGGGAGATAGATGAATTATACGGAACATTAAGCCCTAGCGCCATTTTGTCCACCACAATTTCCTCCTAGAAATTCCTGATTTATGGTGCGGCCTCAGTGTTTCAGTTACAACGATTATAATTGTTCCATATTTTTATAAGACGTCTCAGGCCTCGTCTAAAATTCGACTATACACAATGTATCTATTGATAATGGAACCTCGGAATTCTATTTTCATACATGATTTTGTGTTGTTATAGTCACCTATTTTGATAGCTTTAAACTATTACGTTATGGTCAGCTATACCGAACCTTCAGATGTTCTTAAGAAATGCATTCTGACATCTTCATTCGTTGCATCTACTCTTTCCTCGAGTCCAGCATTCGGATCGATATAAAATCACTTATATAATTAGGTTAACCGTCGCCAAAACAAAGTGATTTATAATCAATAAATATTTTACAATTGACTCTTTATTTCCTACAAGAAGTAGAAATAAATGACCGTCTCTATGGTTTAATGGTCAGAGTTCCTGGTTACAGATCCAGAGGTCCAGGGTTAGATTTCCGGTGCCACCAGATTTTCTGAGAAGAAGTTGGTCTGGAACGGGGTCCACTCAGCCTCGTGAGGATAACTGAGGAGGTATTTCAAGGAAATAGCGGCTCCGGGTCTAAAAAAAACCCGAATTTAACGGCCGTGGGAATTCGTTGCGCTGACTACACGACACCCTCTATCCATAAAAGTTGGCACTAACTTCGCCGACAAGCGGCGGTCGCTCGGTCGGTATAGTTCGCTTGCGGACTACAGGCCACGGATTTTGTGGTTTGTTTGTAGTAGAAATAAATGTGCATTTGTAAATCACTTTGTTATGACGGCCGCTAACCTAGCTACGAGTATATACGTTAGGGACACGCAACAGTATGCACACTGTGAAGATAAAATCAGTTCTCTGTTATCATTCTATACATAATTTTGGTAACGTCAGCTTTTGGCAAATTTCTATGACTATGGGTTTAAAGGTTCACATCATTGTTGAAATTTATACAGGGTTTAACTGAAAGATACGGACAAACTTTTGGGAAAGATTTCCACATACCAAAAAACAAGAAAAATGTCCGTGTCAACATGTGTCCGGAAACATTTAATTTGTGAGTTATAGCTGAAAGAATATTGTTGTGGTCTATTTAATTGTCACTCGTTTTAGCCGTGCAGTACGATATATCCTATCATGGCCGGTGGATAGGCAGAGGAGTACCCTCTGCATGGCACGGACGCTCGCTAGATTTGAATCCTTCGGGTTCTTACCTGTGAGGGCACCTAAATTCCTTTGTGTATGCAGGTCCTGTTGACAACGAAGAGACACTTAACCGTCGCTTTGTGGATGCCTGGCAGACTACCCGCAACTAACCCGGCGTTTTTGTGTGGATGCTGCGGTCCATGACGAGATGTGTCGAGGTCTGCCTCGAATCTCGCGGAGAGCAAACTGAGAACTTATTATAAATATATTCTTTCAGCCATAACCCACAAATTAAATGTTTCCGGACACATGTTAATACGGATATTTTTCTTGTTTTGGTATGTGGAAACCATACCCAAAATCTATGTGCATATTTCAGCTACACTATATACAGTTAGATATCAGAACTGTAATTTTCACGGCAGCAAAAGTTAGGAATCTTCTCGAAGTGTCACTTCTGAAATTTGGTTTAAAATGGTCGGCGTTTCAATGAGTACAATTGTTCCCATCATCAGGAACTGATATGATATATAGCTTTCTAATGATATTCGGTGGGTTATCCTGAAAATATCGAGTAGCAATTAAAGTCACATTAAAAATAGGGTTCATTCTTGCACGCCGTGGGGGATGAAAGAGTCAAGATGCTGATTCCTTTCAGTGTGCGAACTCTGAAGAGGAAAAAGGGAAAGGATGAACTGGAAACATTGTTCTTAAATTAGAGTCAACTGGTCTGCTTGTAAGGTTCTAATTCCCTGAAATGGAATGTCGAATTGCGTAAAGCAACGAATCTCACAACACAAAATATAAGAAGTTAAGAAGTATTTTGAAGCACTGTAAATTAAAATTAAAATTCCATTAAACATTAAATTACCTTAAAACATTACTGTAATGAAACTGCTACAGTTCAGGAGCTCAGTTGTTCAGGGTAATGACAGTTGCATGTTTTTCAATAAAAAACCTTCAATCAAAGTTACGTGCAGTGAAGGAGAAGAACTAAAAATATTTTCCTTTATATTTTGGAGCAATTTCTTGGAAAGTGAAGCGGCGTGACAGTTCTTTGTATCCACGTTTGTGCGACTTTTGTTGCTCAAATAATTGCACAGACATCTGATTAAGGCTTTTCAAATAACTTTTTCGTTTACAGACCCCATAGTATAGAAGAATAAATTGTTGCGTTTTACACGCAAGCATCTATTAAGATAATTAAAAAATAATTACTTCCTTAAACAGCATCCATTGAGGCACCGAGATACAGCCATTTGGTGATTATGAGCGAATCAGCCAAATGCAAGTGTTTAACTGTTGCCTCAAGTAATGCGTCTACATTAAGAGACAACGACAAAGGACAGCGACCTGTTTTGTTAGTCTCTTCCGGTACTTCAGGATGCATCTACACTTTACCTCAGGTACCGTCCTTAAGATGGTGCTCTTGTGCTCTTCTCAAATTATAATTAGAATGATCAAGTCAAGGAAGATGAGGTTTGCAGGGTATGTAGCACGAATGGGGGAAAAGATGAATGTATATAGGATATTGGTGGGAAACCCATAAGGAAAGACACCACTAGGAAGACCAAGGAGTAGGTGGGTGGACAATATCAAAATGGATCTTAGAGAGATAGGATGCGATGGCATGGATTGGATTGATCTGGCTCAGGAATGGCGCTAGTGAACAAGGTAATGGGACTTTGGGTTCCATAGAATTGTGGTAAGGTCTTGAGTAGCTGCACATTGGCGGCTTCTCAAGAAGAGATCAGCTCCAAGAGTGAGTGACTGTCCATAGGAAACGGTCGGACAACATAAATGGCAAGTAGTGAAGAGGGTATGGTCTTTTTATGGAGTTCCAGACTAACCGATTATGCAATTATTGTAGCTAGCAGACCAGCTCAAAGCTTTGTTCTTCTAGGATGTATTGGGTATGTGAGACATCAAGGTTTAGTGACGAGAACATATGATAGGGTGTTGGTTTTGGAGCCAAGAGATATTCTCAAAGCTATATTGCATCATTCCATGCTGTAGTTTGTAGGTGCAGACAATGAAGACCATAGTCCGCCTTGTATAAGTTTACGTTTCTGGTCATCAGCTACAACAAACAATGTTTATTTAAACAGGCATAAGTTTAGATAATTTAGAGTCCCCTGTTCCAGTTGCATTGGTAACATGCAAGTCTGGAATTACGTATTTTTGTCACTGTATAAATACGGTATATATAAGTAAAGGTATCCCTGTAACAGGCCGTGAAGGCCCATAGGGTTGTGAGACGTTGAGGCTCCCACATTTTCTACACAATCGATTCACAGATGACGGTGAGGTTGTCAGCTTTACGCGCTGGCGGCCCTTTACCCAATGGAAGATTTCTGGTACTCATTTCTGTTAGAGGCCGAGTCGAACCCAGGGCCATAAGGCAGCTGGAAGGATTAGATCAATTGAAAAACTCCACCTCATCAGGACCCGAACGCGCGACCTTCCGGCTTGTAGCATAGTGCCCAAGCCAACTACGATACTGCGCGCCCCCACATATAATAACAAAAATTAAAAAATTATATAAATTTAAATTTCGCTTAAAACGCAGTTACTGAAACTGTCCCCCGACGTCCGCTTTATATCGACGGTCCACAGTATAAGGATTTAATAATATGATTATGAAATAGTAAATTGGAAAGGACATGGAAGAAATGATTTTAGGTACTATCGCACCTTTTAGTTGAGGAAACTGGAGAAAACAACGAAAGATTTGTGTCGTAGTAGCAGATGACCGGGATGGGAATTGAAGCTGGCATATCCCTTATATGAGTCACAAACGCTACGGCTGGAACCAACTTGCTCAGTGTTTGGCATTGCTTCGCCTCCGTTAGATACTCAATGACCACATGTGTTCAAGGCGAGTCCTAATTAGGTACCATAATATAAATATCTTATAACCAAGCAGCACCGTTTATATAAATGTATGGTTGCAACCGCTTCGTTAGCAAGCTATGACAATATTTCATTCCTCTCAAGAAACAAGATTCAAACAGCAATTTGCAATAAATATTTACTTAAGAAAAATAGCGATCTCCTCGTAGGTCCTCCTGAGGTACCGCCCCTAATGGCTACTGCAGAGGGATGCAGTGACTCCAGCCTTTGTCAGCCGAGTGTTGCTGATGGAGAAGCGCGCTTCTTACGGAATGGGCTACTCGCTAGCAACAAGCACACGTGTGCTTACGAAAATTTACATACCTTTCAAGAAGAACAACTCCATCAGCAGTTTGCAGTTAAGTGTTTGGCAGGTGTAATTAACGATCTCCTAGTCTTTCAAGAACTACTGCCTCGACTAACAAGGGCCCTCATACGTACAGTTTCCATTTGAACAATTACCGCGGCTATTGTTAACCCGGCAGACAATGTGGACACTGCATGATTGGGCCCTTGCCCATTCTTCTCGCGATGTTCTACGATATTGAGACAGAGACTATCCAAATCCATGGATAGGACGAAACAGATCAGTTGCACGGCCTCCGTGATCGCCCGAGCTCAACCCTGCCACTTTTACTTGTGTGACCATCTTAAGAATATCGTTAACGTCCAAAAATGTAAGACGCGAGACAAGCTGTGGAATGTCACTGAAGCAACTGAGAAGGTAACAGGCCTCAAGTCTTTCAGCGGACCAGGAATTCATGGCGCGAAAGGGTTCAGTTATGCGTTGACTGTAATGGGGGACCGTTTCAAGAGCTTTTCTAAACCGTCAGTAACTAACCAGATGTCGTTCTGTTCACAACTAATAAACACTTTATCCACAACTACGGTATATGCTAATTCTTTTCCCTGTGCTTTCTGCTGCCATATATCGAAGAAATTACGACCATATACCGTATTTACGCATGTATAGGCCGCACATTTTTTGCCAAAAATTCAAGAGGAAAACTGGGGTGCGGCTTATATTCGAAATATTCGAAATCACACTTCAATTTAAAAAAAATTATATTCATAATTAGTAATACAGGATGTTCTACTCCAGAAATAATATTCCAAGAAAATTATTTTTTCTATAATTTCTGTCTGAAAATTGTGCTGCGGCCTATACACGCACGCGGCCTATACATGCGTAAATACGGTATATAGACTCTATGTACGTATATGACTGTTTCTGCATGCCTGTACGCGTACAGGAGGATACTTATATTTATGATACGCAATTGGGAGACGCGGTAGCGTAGTTGGTTGAGACACCGTGTTAAAGCCCGGAACATCGTGATTTCGAGTCTCGGTAAGGTCATTGGACTTTTTCAATTTACCTAATCCTCCAAGCCGCAATATGGCCCTGGGGTCGACACATTTTCTAACAAAATTGAGTACCAGGAATCTTCTTGGGGAGTAAAGGGCGGCCGGCGCGTAAGGCTCACAACATCACCGCCATCTGTGAACCGATTTTCTAAAGAAAATGTGGGAGCCTCGACGTCTCACAACCTTATGGGTCTTCACGGCCTGTTACAGGGATAGCTGTGGCTTTTAATTGAGATTCGGCCTATATATGTCTTCCGGACACATATCTTAAATACGTCATGCTTCTTCTATGCCCTCCTCTTGAAATAAATACTAAAACCATACATGCGCGTTACATTACATTGAACAGTGCTGGAAAACTATTTTCTTACTGAATGGGCTTAGTACACTCCAAACTGTATCATTATCATAATTATTTCTCGCAAAAGTTGCATCACTATTTGTGTGTCAAGTCAAAGAACCTCAGGCAACAAATATATAACGGCCTTTTTTGCTTTTTTGTTTGTAACAAGCATCCATCATAAAACACTCGTTTTGTCGTAGGTTCTTCCCACGGCGTAGGGAGCGTATGAAATTGTGTGAGAGAATTCCACTTACAGTGTGGTATTTCAAAGAAGCAGCAAGCGAGCCATTTACTGCGCTTGGTGCAGTGTCGTCCCAGGAACATACATAATTTATGAATCGGAGTTCATTGTCCCTTTCCTTACACGCGGAGAACTCCATAACGCACTGTAGTGGGACTCATATACGTACGTTCCGACGCCATAACCGGAAGTTCCTCCGACTGAATAACGAGATTCACTTCTTTGGGGTTTTCCCCCAGTTCATCCAGGCTAAGCTTAAAAATCGACTTATTTAAATTTATAATAATCTTAACTTATTGAAAATTAATATCATCTCGCCAATTTTAAAGGCGACGTATGATCGAAAGCGCAGTTTTGGTGAACTTAGTAGAGCAGTGAATGCGGCACCTTTCCTTGCCTCGCAGATACGAAATGCCGTGGCAGATGCGTATAGCTGACTACAGAAACACTGGAGTTTTGTGGAATGGGAAATGTTATTTAACCTATATTTCTCTAACGTAATAGTCTGGCGGCGAGGAGCCGGGATAGCGTAGTCGGTATAGCGACTGGCTACGGGCTGGACGACCGAGGGGTCGGAGTTCGAGTCCCGGTAATGTCAAGAATTTTCACTTCTCCAATCGTCCACCCAACCTTCTACCCAATGGGTACCGGGGGTTCTTTCCCCGGGGTAAAGCGTCCAGGGCCTGTAGCTAACCACTCACCTCCAACTAGTGCCGAGGTCAAGAAAATGTGGAGCTATAGAGCCACTCCCCAATACGTGGCGTAGCGCTTAATTAGTTAAGAACAGGGACAATTTTTTTTTCCTTTGGCACTACAGGCCAAGTGGGCCTAGGCCTACCTCCATGAACCTCGTCGCAAGGCCTCCTACCTGTACACAAACACAGAAAAACGTACACACACAAACTAAACATCCATGCCCTGAGTAGGATTCGAACCCACGATCCCGGTTTTCAACCAAGGGAAGACCGTACATGCCTTAAACCGCTCGGCTACCTTGACCGGTCAGGGACAACTTTACCTCGCACTAATCATCAGGCTGGAACATTCGCCATTGACGTGTCGCTGTCTCCGTAAATCGTAGATAAGTGCAAGGGTTACACCAAAATGTAGACATAGCTGAAGAGAGAAATGATAAAAATGTTACAGGTAAAAATGGTCTTCAATTGATGAGTCGCAATCTGTCTAATATATAAGTCAATGAAAGAATTTAGAAAGAGAATTTACTGAAGGTTGAAACTTGCCCAGAAATAAAGGGCTAGCATTTTTCACTAGCCAGCATTCCTTACACTGTTGAATTCATTCCTCATTTCCACAAATTTCAGTTTAACGTATAAAGAACTTTGGCCTATTACGTCTCAGAACTATACTAAGGCCGCGGAAAGAAATCCGATAAATGGTAGGGATGGCGGCGCTAGAGGCTTCTCCCTCCCTGCCTAGTGTTGTGTTCCTATCCAGACTCTTCTGGCTTCTGTCAATTATCCGAAAGCGAAAGCGAAAGCTAGACGACAGGAGGAACAGTAGGAAAGTGCTCTAGAGGATAAGCATCGAAGGTTGATGTAGGCATAGATGGGATGAACAATGACACTTCTTTCTGAGGCCTCGGTATAAGAATTAACCATTCCTACTCACCACACAGCTATTTGAATATGATTTCGGCCCATTGCAAGCCTTCTATCATTAGAAGACCACCCCGAATGACACAGAAGCGCATGAATGAAAGAAGAAGCTATGGAAATATCTTAAGTCCTTTTTTAATAATAATATCCTCCTTGTTCCGGTCTAGAAAACCGAAATTAACGGCCGTAGGGATCCGTCGCGCTGACCAAGCGACACCATCTATCGGCTAAAGTTAGCATTAACTTCGCCGACAAACAGCGGTCGCTCGGTTGGTAGAGTTCGCTTGCGGATTAAAGCCACGGAATTTGTTTTATTCTCCTCCCTAGAATTTATGTCAACCAGTAGTACAAGGGATACTGGTATCAGAGTGATACGGAATTTTTCTCTCATAAAAACAAGTTTTTCTTACACTTCTCACAGAATGACCGAGCAACAAAGTCGTGTTATAACCCTGTAGTTAAAAAAAAGTTAATTTTCTTTAAGCATACTTCTACATTTCAATCATTAGACCCTAACCGTGTTTCCAGAAGCAATTTTGTTTAACAATCTGCCTGTTCCTTACATTATAGAGTATGAAGCAACATGGAGCTACAAGCAAGAAATGGCAGACGTGAAGGAATCTGCTCACCTTCATCATGGCGTACTTCTTAATGTACCGATCATCTGCTCCTCCGAAACCGTTTGCGGGGCCGCTCCAGTACACGAGTGCGTAACATAAAAACGCCCAAAAGTGCATGGTCCTTGGATTCTGCAAACAAAAACACACACTCACAGCTTCATTTCACAAGCGCGCCGTTCTGCTTCATAGAGTCCACACGTTAAAGTCTATATGAATTATTTCAATGGAAATGTTAACCAGTTTTGAATAGTTATGGATTCCTGCTAGAAGTCGGGATAACTTTGTCGGTATAGCGACTGACTAAGGGCTTGACGACTGAGGGGTCGGAGTACGAGTCCCGGTAGGGTCAAGAATTTTCTCTTCTCCAAATCGTCCAGACCGGCTCTGGGGTTCACCCAACTATCGATCCAAAGTATATCAGGGCTCTTTCCCAAGGGGTAAAGCGGCCTGGGCGTGAAGCTGGCCACTCACCTCCAACTAGTGTCAAGGTAAAAAATATGGATCTATACATCTACTCCCCCATACGTCTTCATGGCCTAGTGCTTAATTAGTTAAGCACAGGGACAAATTTACATTTGCCTTACATTACCATTACTATTCATAGATAATGTGGGAGCCTCGACGTCTCATAACCCTATGGGCCTTCACGGCCTGTTACAGGGATAGCTTTAGTTTTTACATTTTACCATTTATTCATGAAATTGTTGGAGAACGCTTTTAGGAAGATTGTTCAGTTAAGGAATATTAATTCCATCCGCACGTATTTATTTAGTCTACACAGAGGATGGAGTCATCAAGTTCCTCCGAAGCTTTTACATCTATCTACCAAACTATATGACATCTTGGGGACAGATGACCCCGGGCCTCAATTTTAATCTCTCCAAAACGGAGCAGGAATGCAACAGTTACACCGCGATTTTCGTCTCCTACCCAGAGATGAGGATATTGAAATTCCAAGATACGAAACTGCAGTTTGTGTCTGTTACTATGGCTGAAACTTGGTCTGAGAGAATAAGGGAGAGTGTATTTCCGAATCTAGTATTGTGCAGAATAATTGGGTCAGAAAATGGAAGCAACAGCAAGCTGGAGAAAACTGCATGGTTTATCTTGACCAATAATACACGTATTACAGTGACGAAATCAAGTATTACAGGGGATTTTATATGAATCATGCGCGAGAAACAAGGAAATATATTCAAAATTATGGTCGGAATAGCTAAAGGAAGAGACTGCTTGGGAGACCTAGGCGCAGATGGGAGAATTATATAAAAAGAGATCATAAGAAATAATATGGACAAAATTAATTTGGCTCAAAATAGGATCCATTTTTTTTTTCCTTGGCACTACAGCCCAAGTGGGCCTAGGCCTACCTCCATGAACTCCGTTCACTTCGGTTCTTCTAGATCTTACACAGACGATAGGACTCCTTGGGCGAGTGATCAGCTCGTCGCAAGGCCTCTACCTGTAGACAAACACAGAAAAACGCACACAAACATCCACGCCCTGAGTGGGATTCGAACCCACGATCCCGGCTTCCGAGCGAGCGAAGACAGTGCATGCCTTAGACCGGTCGGGCTACCGTGACCGGCATAGGATCCACTTACTGGTTCTCATTGGTGTAATAATGAATATGCGGCTTCATAAAAGGATAATTTCTTGAGTAGCTGTGCAATTATCAGCTTCTAAAAATGCCTTTCCCATGGACTTATTAAGTAATCAATAGAAACCTGCAATACCTACAACTGATGATACACAGTTCCTGCATATAAATAACACAACAAGCTGCCAAGAATGTGTCAGAATCATGTCTCAGACCATATCCTGCTCATTATTTCAGGGTTTTTTTTTTTTTGAATCGCTGCTCTGTCGGTAGAAATCCTTCGAGAAGCCACTAAGAATTCCCTTCATTGATTTTCTGGAGCATCAAGGAAACCAAAGAAGGTAGGAAGGGCCTCTCGCGCATGAGCAGTATCTCATACGTAACATGGAAAGGGTTAAATACGGTTTAAGCAGAATGACATTACATCTTATAACATGAAAGTAATTTCCACAGGATTTTATAGAACATTCAAAACACTCTTTTATAAGATATATATATATATATATATATGCGGAAAAATAAAAATCTACTAAAAGAGACGCAATTTTCAAACATCAGGGTCCCGAGGGTCCCGAGTGGGATCGAATATGTGACCTCAGTGTTCAAGGGGCCCAAGATGGTACACGCATTACATCGATCGGCCACTCATAAGCTCGGCCGTATCTGACCTTGCCTACTTCACGATTCATCTCTTTCCAGACAAGTTTCTCAAAGTCAAATCTTTTCTTAAAAATGCAGTAGGCTACAATTTTGACCCGTCAATTTTAATTAACATGCAGCTTTAATTAAATATTATGTTACGAGTCTGAGAGGGAGGTGAAAGTAGCATAACAAGCACGTTCATAAATTTAATTCTTCACAAAATACGAATAGGCTAGTATCAGAGTGATCAAATTAAGGATGTTTTAATTGGTGGGACATGCAACCCGCATGAAAGCTGCCAGAAATATGTATACAGTCTGAACCGGAAAACCTGAAGAAAAAGACCACTTCCAAGACCTAGATGCAGTGGAAGGATAACATCAAGATTTATTTATTGAAAACAAGTTTTGAGGTTTTGGACTGGCTCAAGTTTGGGATAAATCTACGTTTTCTTGAGAACACGGTAATGAATTTCTAGGTTCCATAAAGGGGAGAGTATATTGACAGGCTGAGCGACTATCAGCTTCCCTAGAAAGATTCTGCTCATTGAGGCTACTAACTTCACGAAGTCTATAGAGTTAGTTATCTTCACAAATAATTCTTAGCAGAACATACAACATATGTTGTCTGACCACATAATTGTACATAATTAAACACAGTCCTGCGGCATTCGACTGAATTTTGTTCTCCAAAGTAGTTCACTTTCTGTCTTAGTTAACGTACGTAGCCATTTAATCAATTATTAATAAAGATGCTAGCTCAGACACATACGTTTACCTTCATTTCTAAACAAAATTAAAATTAATTAAATTTACACGAACTTCCGAGACATACTTCGAAGTGTTGCACGTGAATACTATATCTCAAAGTTGTAAAACCTAAAATAATAAGATTTATAATAGTCAAAGTATACAGTAATTTTATGACACTATAGGCCTATAATGCCGGTCACGGTAGCCGAGCGGTCTAAGGTATGTACTGTCTTCGCTCACTTAGAAACCGGGATCGTGGGTTCGAATCCACTCAGGGCATGGATGTTTAGTTTGTGTGTGTGCGTTTTTCTGTGTTTGTGTACAGGTAGAGGCCTTGCGACGAGCTGATCACCCGCCCAAGGAATCCTACCGAACATGTAAGATCTAGAAAAACCGAAGTGAACGGAGAAGTTCATGGAGGTAGACCTAGGCCCACTGGGGCTGTAGTGCCAAGGAAAACAAAAAATAGGCCTATAATATTATTTTAAAATAAAACGCATTACAATTCTAATCATTGCATTTCAGTAACAATGTATGTCTAATGGCTTATATTGTCGTTACAATTAAAGTACGTAAGACTATTAATTACGTACTTATCTGTGGGATACGTAACGATGTTTTCTATAATAAGGATACTTAATATCGTGGATGAATGATGAATCTGAAATTTTGGAAGGCAGTGGGCATTGCCTAGTCGAGGCATTGTCGCTCATTTCCCTGGAGGGACTGAGAAAGGCCATGAAAATCCTGTCAGGATGGTCGACATCCCGGCGGAGATTCGAACCGAGAACTTCCCGATACGAGTCCAGAGCGTTATGGCTACTCCGACCCGTTCTGCGATGGCGACAAAACGATTTTGAATTCGAAACGACTTCCGTTGAAAGTAGCGCTCCAAACTTTGCTTCGGATTTTGGTCGCGACATCGGCTATTCTGACTGAGGGTTTTCATAGTTTTCATCAGTCACTCCAGGAAAATATTGGGATACCACCTAGATTAGGTCACGACTGCTACTTTCTAAATCCTATCCAATTTATTACCATAATGCCATCCGACAAGCCAGATGGAAAAGGACTACTGGGGAGGCCAAGATGTGGGTGGGTGGATAATATTAAAATGGATCTTAGAGAGATAGGATGTGATGATATTGTTTGAATTGATCTGGCTCAGGATAGGGACCGCTGGAGGGCTCATGTGATCACGGTCACGAACCTTTGAATGCTGGGAAATTCTTGAGTAGCTACACAATTGGCGGCTTCTCAAGAAGGGCTCATCTCCGTGAGTGAGTGAGTGAGTGAATGCCATCCGACCATATCTAGCCTCGATACTATAAAAGCTTCTTTAAATAACCCTCGCTAATAAAGAAACAATTTAATTTTCTAAGAATGTAATAGAAAATAATTTAAAATTAATTTCATATCAGCTCATAATAATTTTAATAGGTATGTTCATACAGCAGACATATCTGTTCAAGAGTTGGTACGTATTCTTACCACATGCTTTTCTTTACCTGTTACAGCTCTGGTCTTATAATAGTCTGCAGGTACCACCTTCACGAGTGCACTGAACTTGAACTTGTGAGTTACACAAGCCAAGGCATGGCTGTTTTATACAGCAAATGGCTTCGGAGGACGGGGTGAAGCGCGGAGAGGGGAAGTGATGTACGAGAGGACACAGCCACATCACCCTGCAGATAATGAGAAGATGGACACGGCCTCCGTGTTTCGGTGGTTCATATGAAGTTCGTGAGAAAATTTCCACGTCAGGTTACTGACTGCATTACCATGTAGGTGGGCAAGGTCATGGAAACAAAATAAAACATTTAAATTACACTCGAATGTGCTTATAAAAAATCTGAATACAGAAATTCTCGATCCGATCATAGTTTTGTATACTGAATTTTAAATAAAAGAACACATTTTTTACTTGTGCACTTAAGGTGATAATTTTCTTTTGCAGGGATGTTGGTGTATTTGAAGGCAAACTCGTCTTTCTTAGTCATGTTTTATAATGCTTCTTTCTTCATATTAAATATTTTTCCTACGTAATATTAATGTATATATACTCATTTTCTTTCTAGCTGTATAAGGTTGGCTAGATTGAAAGTGTGGAATTTTTTACTATAGACTGGTTTCTCTTTCTGTATACATGCTTGCTCTTGTCTATCTTTCCTCGTGCTTATTTCACAACTGGTCTTTGGTTGCTTTTTAAGCACTTAAATAAATAAATAATTGGGCTGAATTGATATTATTAGGCACTGATATATTTAAAATTTAAATTGTTTCTTTCTGTCATATTTTATACTGTTCATTTTTCCTCTGTTTACCAAAATACTAATTGTATTTATTGTAAATGTCCATAGTTTAGTTTTCTCACTTCTCTATGATAAATTTGTTTCATGTTAAGAGAATAATAGTAATAATAATAAAAATAATTTTATTATTCAAATTATATAAATTTCCTGTATTTATGCTTTCCTCGTGTTTTTCGTTTCTTTTGTTTACTCGAGCTCACTTTGTAATTGCCTTCTGGGCTGTTAAATTAGCATGTAAATAAATAAAAATATTGAATTATATATTTCTCAATTATATGAAAAAAATTATGTTTATTAGTGAACAAAATATTCATGACATGTAAATGGCATCACACATCCGAACTACGAAAAAGTAGCACGTAAATTCACGTCTCGTGCGTAAAAGTAAAGGTCAATAACAAACTTTATGTGTTACAACTCCGTCATTTCTATGATCGATTTAGCCAAAATCGGTAAAATTGTCCATGAACTTAATTAATGAAATCCTGTGCTATGAAGACACATGGGCGAGTGTAGGTATAGCTCCACCATTCTTCATCTCGACATTAGATGCATCGTAGACGTGAACTGACAGCTTCACGCCTCGGCCGCTTTACCACGGGGAAAGAATCCCGCGTTACCCATTGGATAGGAGGCTGGCTAGGCCCCAGAGCCGGTCTGAAAGCTGTGGAGTATGGCAAAATCTCTTACTCTTGCCGGAAATCGACCCCCACCCGTCCACTCCGTATCCTGTAGCTACACATTTGGTGAATAACAAAATAGTGTCATTCTAGACATTGCAGATAGGAGGAAGTGAGTTGCAGTCAGTAAGCCTAGCATAAGTTCCAAATAATGCGCATTTGTGGGCTAATGACATGAAACAGCTTACTAAAGGGTCAAAACTCGACACTTTCAAAGCGTATTTAACTTTTTTGGTCATTTTCCTCTCCCCTTACTCCTCTGCTTGTGAGGTTGCGTCTCGCCAGGCGTGAAACTGCTCGAAGCACAACAGATTGTAATGCAGCAGGAGAGGAATGTCTTGCAAATTACTGTCTGCTTATGATTGCTCGCGTCGCCAATCGCTCTGGGAAGGAGGGAAATCATTTTGAACATCTTCTTTTATAAATGGTAAACACAACATACACGTTCTTAAACATTTTTTGAGATCATAATTTTCAGTAAGTTCTTTAGCCTTTGGATGTTAGAAGATATGGATGGATACAGCTGATTCAAATAATTTCTCAAGAACGCGTAATTAATCTCGTAGTCTTCTCTTTTCCTTTAATTTACAGGGAAGCTGGCTTGAATACTGGATCTTCAGAATATCATGACCACTCAAATTACTCGTGTAGAAATTGCGCTGCATGTAACTTACGTATTTAATTTCACTTTGCTCACTACGAGAGTTATTTCACAAACAAGTTATCGGACTTGTCTATGTAGCCTTATGTAGGTTCAGTGTTCACTCAAGCCACAGTTCTGAGAATGATGCATGATTATTTAAAAAAATACATAAGCGACAAAATCAAATAAACAATCAGATCAACAGGATGTCCTCTTTTCCTGATACACTGGAATTCAGGTCAACTGAAAACTCTCATTTTATTGTGACAAAATTTCAGTCTCATGTAAGTTTTGTTCCAGAAAGAAAGCAGGGACCAAAACAGATCAAATTCTTAACCTCAAGGACTTCAAATATGTGGTCTATATATTTTTATCTTCGGAAGTGTTTATTTTCTTTCTTGATGTGATCTTTTCATCTTCAGAGCGTTATTACTCTAAGAACGAAGCAGGGTTAACAAAGTATCAGAGGGGGCAAAGACGATCGAAACGTGAAGCCGACCACTCATTGCCTTCCAGTTCGGAGGTTAAGACTGTTCCGGGCGATTGGTTATTCGTTTTCTTCTGTAGCATTGAGAGAAAGACAGTGAAACCCCGAAGGGAAGAGACCAGTTGTTTTTATTATCGTCAGGACTTGTCTAGGAAGTTGCTATTTCGTCTCGCACATTTCGTTTGTAACGCAGGTGTATGTTGTAATGTTGGACATTTCCCGTTGTCTTAAGTAAGTTTAAATTGCAGACGTTTCATAGGTTGGATCTTCTTCCATTAAAAGGGCATTGGGCCTCTTACACAGAGCCGGTATCACTCACTAGGCAACGAATGAAGATTTAAATAGAATTCTGTTATCGTAAATTGCCATATATGACAGAGAGGAATGCAAGCGAATATCAAAACAACAGAGACATTTGTTGACGTACAGAGCACACATATAACATATAATCAAAAAAATGTCTGTCTCGTGGAAAGGGAAGCCATATTGTGCTGATATCTGGGCCTGATTGGCTGATCACCCATCCCCTCTTTGATGAAATTTATCTTTCTCAATTTTTCTGAGAGACTTATTTTTTTCTGTGTACAACATCTCTCTTGTTCCATTGAATTTTCCGGTCACATCCCTTGAGAGTTCGGTTATTTTTGACTTGGTTTTATCTCCCGGTATTGTGCTCGGTGATTTTGTGTCCAGTAGTCTGCGTGTTTCTCCTACATACCAATTTCCGCACTCGCGTTTCATGGATATCTGCATCCAATTTTTGAGTTTAATTCTTGACAATAAGCTTTGTAGCACTGTGAGCTGTGCGCAGGTATTCCAGTGGCTTCCCCGATTATATGAACGTTTTTGATGTCCCTCGCATGTATGATGACGTCACAGTAGCTTCCTGGGGGTTCTGATTCTCCGAATTCTGTATTGACTCTTGCTGAGGGCATGGTTTATGAATCTTCTTGGGTATCGATTTCCTGTTAATGTGGCCATTTTGCAACTGCTTGTTCCGTTTTCAAATTCTCTTGGTCTGTCCATATGTTTCTTGCTCCGTTGCGTAACTAACTTACTTACTTACTCCATGGAGGAGGAGCCAACAGTTGCTCAGACACTTAAGGAATTCTCAGCATTTTTCGAAGCCCAAAGGTTCATTACATTGTTCTCAAGAGCCAATCGCTGGTCAAAATCCTGATACAGACGAACACACTACAGATCTCCATCCTACCTCTTGAAGATCCGTACCTCGTATTAATATCAATCCCACTTGCTTCTAGGTCTGCCTAATGGTCTGTAATTCAGATTTTCCTATAGAAACCGTGCTTGCACTCCTGTCCCACACGTGCTACATACTTCGCCAGTCTAATAACATTTTATCAAGAGTACGAATCATAAAGATCATTGTTATGCAGTCTCCTCCAGCCTCTTCTTATTTCATCCTCCTTGAGCCCTAATATTTTCCTCAGAACTCTGTTATCAAACCCTCTCGGTCTATGTTCTTCCCCCAGTGAGAGGGGTCAAGTTTCGCACCCATAAGAGAAGTGTAGCTATATTTTAATCTTCATGATCTCAGAGAGCAGACGAGAAGACAAAATATTCTGAATTGAATGGCAAGAAGCCTTATCCGAATTTAATCAGCTCTTAATTTCTTATGTGAATCAAATATTGATTTTGTTACTGCTGTTGGCATAGATTTCAACTGTGCCACATTTTCAAATGAACTATTAGCTAGCTTTTTATGTTCCGGTTTTGTCATCGCCATGTACTCTGTTTTCTCTGCGCTTATTTCTAAACTAACTTCCTTACTGGCGTCTATTACATACTATATTTCCTTTTATAGTACTTAATTATTCACCAGTAACAGAAGCTGATGCCGGTCACGGTAGCCGAACGGTCTAAGGCATGCACTGTCTTCGCTCGCTCGGAAGCCGGGATCGTGGGTTCGAATCCCACTCAGGGCATGGATGTTTGTGTGCGTTTTTCTGTGTTTGTCTACAGGTAGAGGCCTTGCGACGAGCTGATCACCCGCCCAAGGAGTCCTACCGAATGTGTAAGATCTAGAAAAACCGAAGTGAACGGAGAAGTTCATGGAGGTAGGCCTAGGCCCACTGGGGCTGTAGTGCCAAGGGGGGGGGGACAGAAGCTGATGTGTCCCATTAAAATTTCTAGACCTACCTAACGACGTATTCGCAAGTGAAGTTGAAAACCAATGAAATTAAAGCATATCCTTGTTTCAGACTCTTCTGAATGGGAAATAAATCAGAAAAAGATTTACCTATACTAACTTTAATATAGGATTTATTTAAACAAATTTTAATTAGCATAATTAGTTTCATTGTTATGCCAAACGCAGAAACGTAAAATACTTCGTCAAAACTGAATCCTAGTCGTTTTCTGAATCTATAGATAACCGATGTACTTTCTCACTGTACGTCCGCCTTCTCTCCAGGATCTGAAAAACGCAAAAGATCTAAGAAGTAATTGATCTAGTTAAGTCCGAAAGGGTAAAAAAGGTAAAGCTATCCCTGTAACAGCCCGTGAAGGCCCATAGGGTTGTGAGACGTCAAGGCTCCCACATCTTCTCTAGACAATCGGATCACAGATGGCGGTGAGTTTGTCAGCCTTACGCGCCGGTCGCCCTTTACCCACCAGGAAGATTCCTGGTACTCATTTCTGTTAGAGGCTGAGTCAACCTCAGGGCCATAGTGCGGCTGGAAGGATTAGGTAAATTGAAAAAAAAAACACCTCATCGGGACTCTAACCTACGGCTTTCCAGCTTGTGTCATAATGTCTCAGCCAACTACGTTACCGCGTGCCCCCCTTATTAAGTCCAAACTCATACTAATGATGGTCAATATATACGAGGTATATATATGGAGTTGAACTTGAGGAAAGTGCAGTAGATAGAATTCTGATTGAATGAAGCTTAGGCGCTTGATTATGCTTGCTTGGTGCTGAGAGGATGATGAGGTGTAGTCTAAGTTGGTTTTCTGAATACACTGATCTTCATGACTTTGTAGCTTCTGCCCGCAAGTGTATCAACAACGGAAATGTTCCGAGGTGTCTCTTGTGTGATAAACTTGATGATCTGCTTTAAACCATTTAGGTCGGTGAATGGGGTATGAACTGTAACATTAATTTCGCTTATCTGGAGAGTAGAACAAAAGACATTGCTTATATGATAGACAGATATTGACTTTTACTCTTTAGACAGGGCGTATTGGAAGATATGTTGAAATGTTGCCGATAAATGGGTGGTGCTAACAAATTGATAATAAGCAAAATGTTTACACCTCACTTTGTGATCATAGTATGCCATTTTGAAATTTATATTAAAGAGAGAAATTTCAGTGTAATGTAATTAGTGTAAGATGACATACGTCAGGTCAGCAGAAAAAGTGTTCCATGTCTACTCCCAAGTATCCACTTACCTAATTACCGTTGGCAGACAACCTGCTTTCCTGATATTTTAAAGCTTATCTTAGCTCCTTTCAGGCGATATAGGTTTTAACTGATAGTAGGCCACGATCATTTTGTTTTCTCTCCTTCCTTATGGTACCGGGTTATTCTCTCGCTAGGAAACCCAAACAGTCCTTAACAACTTCTTTCCATTTTTGTAGGATTCCCTGTAAAACTGATACATATCCTACACCGTGAAATCACACATCTTGCGGCCTCCTGCTTATCGAGTCAAAACACTTCCGATTGTCTCTAATTTCTTCACCAATTTGTGAATAGAGGATTTTGTCGGTACACTTCCTTGACGATAACTTATTCCGAAATGCCCTTTTGACATTGTTGAAATGATCCCGATTGTCAGTATTCACGAACAATAAACACACGCTGTTCAGCTGAGTACATGTTTCCTGGAAACGCAATCACTCTACACTGAGTCAGACGTCTGTTCGGCGGTCGCGTCTCGACGTCACGGGTACAGTCCACTTCGTTGAGGGGTGTGATGGTTCTGCTGCGATAGACGTAAGCTTCGTTCATGTCAGTTTTCATAGGACCCATACAAAAATTAAAATGTTATTGAAAACTATTGGGGTTTCCTAGCTAGAGATATGGTTTTCTAGCTAGAGAATCACACTGTATAACCAACTATCATCGTATAGCATTCGCAGACAAGTACCATATACGAACTAGTCGGTTGGATCATGAACCCAGCACAAACCATTTTATCGTTTCAGGTTGGTAATGTCTTGCTGCTAAGTAAAGAGAAGTTAGCATAAAACACCAGATGCTCTCGCCTTCCTAACGGACTGTTGGCCTCCCTAGTGAGAATCCTCTTATAACAGACGCCAGAAATGAGATTCATTTCTGGCGTATCAGCAAGTTCGAAGACATGTTACTTCGACAGTTCTCAACATATTCAGCGGGGTGAGGGGGATAATTTCCATAAAGTCACATATTCTGTCCATCTACATGCTAGTCATAAGCGTTAAGTGAAGGAAAATGACGAAGTTATTCCTCCACTTAATTAAGCATTAAACCATGAAGACACATGGGGAAGTGGAGGATTATATCCACCATTCTTAAACCCTGCACTAGGCGTAGGTGAGTTGTCAGCTTCACGACCCTGTTGCTTTACCCATTGTATAGAAGGCTGGATGGGGCCCAGAATTGGTCTGGTGGATTTGGATAGAGACATAAATTTGTTGCCCTGGCCAGGAGTCGAAGCCTCGATTCGTCTATCGTCAAGCTTACAGTCAAGTCGCTATAGCAGCTGAGCTATCCTGACTCAAAGCATTGCGAGGGCATCTGTTAAATATTTATGATATAATAAGTAGAATATTGTTACTCCAATGCCTTTTATTCCAAGGAGAACTCGGACGAAGGATAGCAGTTCCCTCACACGTCTTGTCGACAGGAACATAGCTGTATATGAGACTGGCGTAGGCCGCACCATAGCTCAAGCGGTTAGTAGCTGGCTTCCCACAGCGGCAGCCCGGGTTCGATCCCGGTTCTGGTCAAGCGGGATTTGTGGTGGACAAAGTGGCGCTGGGGCGGGTTTTCTCCGAGTACTTCGGTTTTCCCTGCCAATCTTCATTCAACCAATTGCTCCACAATCACTCTCACCTATCATCTGGGGCTGGTACAATAGGCCAGAAGTGGCCGCAGTACAAGGGACTTAGTCCCACCCCACTAGCAATAAAAAAAATGAGACTGGATTAACAAATAAATGATTCCATTGTATTGTTACTTTTAATTTTAAGAAAAGTAGGGAGAAGAAGGGACGTTTTCACTAGTAAACACATTAACCTGAAGACAGTGACTCAGAGTGTTCAATCCGAATATAAGCACGCTGCGACTAGTCTAAGTTCTACTGCTGATTGGCAGAAGCAACGCAAACAGTTAGAAGGTAGTGCATAATGATGGCTCTCGAACTTTTCTGAAGAACACACATACTCGTAAGAGTAATTGTCACTTCACAAACACTTCATCCAACACAGAAACTTTAAATTCATGGGAACTGTGAGTTTTAAATGTCATTGTTTATGTTCATCCTACTTTCTTTCTCTCTCTCCTCTCGCTCCCACTGTGGAGCTGAGGGCTGATTTCTCAGTTTCATTTATCATTTTACAGACGAGTGATCAGCTTGTCGCTAGGACGCTACCTAAACACAGGACAACACAAACATAGAATAAACACATACACACACCAAATATCCATGCCTTGTGTGGGACTCGAACCCACGATCCCGACTTCCGAGCGAGGGAGAACAGTACATGCCTTAGACCGCTCGGTTACCGTGACCGACTCATCCTATATCCCGGCATTCAAATCTCCAGTGATATAATTTATGTATCCTATTATAACGCACGTAATTGTGATCTTCATTGTCATTTGATTGTGAAGGAACTATGAGGCTCCCAACATTTGCTTCTCTTCCACTAACCATTCGTTTCTCAGTGATGCCATCAACATGTAAAATTGTATAGAAAATGGACTATAGGCCGAAAAACCTAGAGGTCTATGACTTTCAGATAAGCACAATCATTCATATTACAGAACACATAAATAATGTCACTTCCAGTCAGATACAACATCTCAGAAATTGGGGCCCGAATTTAAAAAAGCAGGACGGATGTTCGTCTGTCTGTGACTCTGCAGTCCTCTCTTGGGCCTAGGCCACTTTTTCAGCTTCTTAGTCCTATTCACAGACGGTAAGACTCCTTGGACCGGGATCAGCCCGACGCAAGACCACTACTTACACACAGAACAATACAGACACGGAATAAACGCACATAGACATCTATGCCTTCAGAGGGATTCGAACTCACGAACCCAGTGTTCGAGTGAGCGGAGACAGTTCATGCCTTAGAATGCGTGGCTATATCACATAAGTTTTACGTATAGTTCTTGGGGGGCAAAGAAAGACAAATTCAGCTACACTGCCTTTGAAGGTGAAGCAATGGCACCAACTCGTCTGCCAGGACACTGCCTCTAGTATGCTACGACCGCTTGCTTCCAGACCCCTTCCAATTCACCACTCATCATTAATCCTACCATTCGACGCTATACAGTGTGTCCCAAGAGTCACTTATCATAAAATATTCTGTCGTACTAACGGAAATGCCAAGATTTAAACCTGTCAGTTTATAGAATGGTATCAGAGCGTCGCGAGTTGTGCAACGAGCATGGTGGGGGCCCTATTTCGAAAAAATTTGTGAAGTCATTAAGTAGCTTAGTAGTTTCTAACGTACATTAGCGTACATTTTACAAATCAATTAACGGATCTGGCCATTCTCTATATTCTAGATACTGGAGCAGCGAGAAATAAGCCACAAAACATTTGCATTTACGAGTCATCTCTATTCAGCGCCGAGTTTATGAATGTACCCCCGTATCATGGAGCTGAGAAAAATTAAAACCTTACCTTTTTAAACATTTTAATATATTATAAGCCGGTCCCGGTAGCCGAGGGGTCTAAGGCATATACTGTTTTCGCTCGCTCGGAAGCCGGGATCGTAGCTTCGACCCACACAAGGCATGGATGTTTGGTGTGTGTATGTGTTTATTCTGTGTTTGTGTTGTCCTGCCTTTAGGTAGAGGCCTTGCGATGAGCAGATCACCCATCCAACGAGTCCTACCGTCTGTAAAATGATCATGAAACTGAGAAATCAGCCCTGTGCTCCAAAATGGGAGCAATAGTAGAGAAAAAATGTGTATTAAAAGAGGGAAAAATCGCTTAAAGTCGTTAGGTTAATATTTCTGTTGAGACGTAAAGTCATTTTGTTCTATACTTCATATTCGGTTAGATATCTACCATTAAAGATACCATTCATTTTGTGTTAGGGGTTTTCATAATTTATTTCAATAAGTGAGCAGATAGGCACTAATTAACCCAATTAATCCAAATGCGTTTCTATGTACCGCCTGCTTAAGGTACTAAAACTGTAGTCTTTGCACGGGTATGTTTTTGTGTGGTTCGTATTGTTCTCACTGTGAAGTGACTGATTCTCTAAACGGCATTAAAATCTTGATCTTTGTACAGGAGATGGAATGCGTTTCCTGTCAGACCCGAAAAGAAATTCTACATATTATTTAGAAGAAATTCAGTCTTTAAAGGGACAATATTAAAATAATATATTTACGCCCCTAGGCGTCTACTTCCTCAAATTCCTTTGGAGAACACATACACAGGTACAAGTTCATCATAAGAACTTTTCGTCCCAGAAATTATCCCCCAAATTCTCACGTTAAACTATCTTTAAACAACAAAGTTGTGTCTTCGTGTTTAAAACTAGTTAGAGTTGTTACTGGGAAGTCGCCACAAGAAATTAATGCAACAATGCATTAAAGACAGCACAAAAATAATAATGATTCATGAAATGGCAGTGCCAGCGTTTCCTTTCGTGTTAAAGAGGTTAGAATATGTTTATTGCTATTTCTTGTCAAGAGTTCGCAAGTGCGATGACTTGGTACGTGATACACAACTTCGTCAGAACTCCTTCGCTGTCTCTCGGTAATGGTGATGTACATACACGAAGCGTTGCACCTGCGGTTATAAGTGATCTAAGTCAACTATATATTAAAATAAACCAAAGGTAGGGCCGCGCCATAGCTCAAGCGGTTAGTCGCTGGCTTCCCACCTCGTCGGCCCCGGTTAGATCCCAGGTCTGGTCAAGTGGGATTTGTGGTGGACAAAGTGGCGCTGGGGCAGGTTTTCTCCGTGTACTTCGGTTTCCCCTGCCAATCTTCATTCCACCAATTGCTCCAAAATCACCCTCACCTGCCATCTAGGGCTGGTACAATAGGTAAGAAGTGGCCACAGTACAAGGGACTTAGTCCCACCCCACTAGCAATAAAAAAAACAACTAAAGGTATCCTTGTAACAGGCCGTGGAGGCTCATAGGGTTGTGAGATGTTGAGGTTCCCACATTTTCTGGGTAATCGTCTCACAGATGGCGGTAAGGTTGTTAGCCCTACGCGCCGGCCGCCCCTTTCCCCCCAAAATATTCCAAGAATATCCTGGTACTCATTTATATTTAAATAATCTTCCTGGTGAGTAAAGCGCGGCCGGCGCGTAAGGCTGGCAACTTTAACGCCAACTTTGAGCCGATTGTTTAGATAACGTGGGACCCTCAACGTCTCACAACCCTATGGGCCTTCACGGCCTGTTACAGGGATAACTTTATTTACTTTCTTACTTACTCATTTCTGTTAGAGGCTGAGTCGACCCCAGGGCCATAATGTGGCTGGAAGGATTAAGTCAATTGAGAAAAATCCAATGATCTCATCGGGACTTGAACCCGCGACCTTCCGGCTTGTAGCATAGTGACTCAACCAAATACGATACCGCGTGCCCCATCATAAATTTTCTTAATGTGATTTCATTTCTGTTTTCCGTATCAGTAATATTGCATTCTTACGAGTATAATTTCTCACTTACCCTGAGCATATGGTCCCAGTAGTTGATATTTCCACGTGGGAGGCAGGAATCTACGGCAGGATTGGAAAATTACATAATTGCTAAATTCATAATTTCTACGCTTCACCAAACTAATTAAAATGGTCAG
>NW_019721762.1:1029822-1046425 GCF_002891405.2 Cryptotermes secundus | reverse complement strand
GGGGGGGGGGGGGAGCGGCAGAGTGAGCGGAACCTTTCAGTCGGAAAATAGTATGTCTGAAGCACTTCGGAGATGGAGAATAGGAGAAGCTGGGATTTCAACATTGAAACTGATTTTTCAACAAAAAGTGTGGGAAGTATTAATCGCATACTTTTCTTTGATACGACACGGACTGCATACAAAACGACGCGTCCATCAATTCTGTTGTCGCGTGTGTATTCGTTGCCGCAGTAAACTTTTTACCGAGCCGTTGCGTAGCAATTATAGGGGGCACACATATAGGCACACAGAATGATGAGAGGGATGTGTGAAGAACGCCGTTGAGATGGGCTCAGTTGCCATGATGTATATACCAAGTTTCATAAAGATTCGTTCAGCCATTCAACAGTTGATACACATACACAGAGACATGTATACAGCATGGTGATAGCATAATCCTTTTATTTCTTGTAAGNTTATTTCTTTTTTCAAAATAAGGAAGTAGGCTAAAAACAGGGTGTGAAATTGTAGACTGGATTCAACTGGCCCAGAAAATGGCCCAATAGAGGCCCCTTTTGAATGTAAACAGCTGACTTTTGGGACTCAAAGGAAGTTGCAAAGTATCATGACTTGCTGAGCGACTATCAGCATCACAACATGAGCCGTANTTCAGGGTAGAAGAAAAAGTATAAGAAATCTGCAAACGACAAGACCGTGAGAACGGTAAAAGCAGTCTGTCTCATGTGTACAGCATTTGCCACAGTACCTTCATGTATGTCCTCACTACATTTTACACATCCATAAACTGCTCCAGAGCGGTGTGCCCCCGTAAAGAGGCACTGTCCGAGGTCTGTGATTAGTTATGTGATGGCTTGATTTGCTTTTGAATAGCTAACTTAACTAACTCAGTGAAGAAAATTATGTCTAGAGATGTTGATGGTTGATCGTCTACTCAAGAATCCGAAAATTCATTATAACATTCACAAAAGTTCAACGGACTCAATCTGGAAGAGGTGAATCCAGTCTGCATTCTCCTATCCTCTTCCTTCTAGGACAATTTGCACATTATTCTCCCATATAAGGTATGTGCAGACCTCCCAGCTCGTCTCTTATCGTCACGGTTTCCGACTGCACGTATGTCTGATTTCCCTCACGCATGTAACTAACAAGTCAAATTGTAATTACGTACACCATTCCAAGAATCAGTTTGAAGTTAATGCTGTCGTGTTTAATTGTTTATCTTATGTTAATCAAAAATAAATCATATATGCATTTTATTCAGATTTCCTTGGGAATAAATATATATTACTGCTAATTATTTCAGCCGATCACAATGGCCGCGCAGTCTAAGGCATAAACTGTCTTCCCTCGCTCATACGCTGGGATCGTGAGTTCGAATCCCACTCTAGGCATGTATGTCTGTGTGCGTTTATTCTGTGTTTGTGTAGGTAGCGGCCTTGAGATGGGCTGATCCCTCGCCCAAAGAGTCCTACTGATTGTGTGCAGGATCAAGAAACTGAAAAAGCGGCCAAGGTCCAACAAAGGACTGTAGAGCCACAGACAGACAAATTATTTCAAGATTAATTATTAGTTTATATTAATTACCACTAGGATATACCCACATGGCTATCTATATATCTATGGCTCTGCAGCCCTTTGTTGGACCTCGGTTTCTTGATATTTTTACACGGTCGGTAAGATTCCTTGGACGGGGGATCAGCCCGTTGCAAGGCCGCTACCTCCACACACAGGACAGCATAAACACAATATAAAAGCACACTGACATCCATGCCTGAGGTGTGATTCGAACCCACGATCCCAGTGTTTGAGAGGGCGAAGACAGTTCATGCTTCAGACTGTACACCCAGGTAAACATAGGCCTCCATTGTTTCCAAAAGAATTTTCTCACATAGCGTAGGACTTCACATGACCGTAGATTTCGCGTGCACAACAATGAGAGGGTCCATTACTGATTACATTAAACAGGAAGTTGGGGTTCGGGCAGCGAACAGAAGCCAAATAATATTACAAAAGAGTGTGTTAATTAGTCTGTCAGCTCGGTAAGCAATTACCAGGTAATTACGATTTTCCTGTTACTTCTCAGCGCACGTCAGTATCTTCGTCCCCCTTCTCAACAATAATTGCGAAGAAGAAATTTTAAAATCTTAGGCGGAAAATCGTTTGCATTAATTTAATGCACCCAGACAACTCGGTAAGGAAGGCAGTTTTGAAAGAAAGACCTCCGTGCTTTCTTACGCTGGCTCAGAACTGGCAACTTGCAGATTCGGGTTTTAATTTCAGGCAGCAACAAAGATAATTTGAAGTAATCTGATGTAGGGTTAACGACATTTATAAGTTAATTGCCTTAATAGGACTATATATGATGCAAGTGTGAAACCACAGAATTTATTTGTTCACCAAACGAACTGTGGGAATATTCAGAAGAGAACTAGCATGACCGAGATGTTGGTCTGTACATTTATTTGGTGTAAATTCACGTGTTATTTGTAAATACCGTATATACGTATGATTATATATCTATTAGAATTTAACAATTAAAATTCTTTATGAATGAGTATGTAGTCAAAAGCATGGCTGCCAACCTGTTAACTTTCTATGCAAGGTTACAGTTTCTGTACTTTATTGGGCCTCTGAAGTTAAGCGTGAATATTCATAGGCTATAAACTTATCCGTAAAATCCATGTTTCCGTTAGGTTATGTCGAGTCTGAGTGCGTCGCTATGTTCGTTGTATGAAAATATTTGGAGTCAAAATTATTTATTTTCCATTTTACGCTGGAACAGCACTATACAGTTTACTGAAGGCGGCACTCTTAGGACACGCAGTCTTCCACAACGATCGCCATCGAAAGAATTTTATCATAAATGCGTAATTAATAGGCTACATATATTGTAACAACACCACCAACAACAACAACAAAACAATCAACTGAGTTCAATTCGTTGATATGAGTGCTTGTCAATAGCAAGTAGCCCATAACAGGTGAGCACTATAAACGTGTATAAAACTTGATCAAACTAAGAAATGTGCATAACATTTGAGGCTAATTTAGCTATTTAATCTTAAAGACAGTCCCAATGTGCTCTCTCCACAGGGACAGGACACAGTGTGGTACTCTTAAAAACCCACTTGGGTCGTCATGCAATTTAAAAAAAAAACTTTATGTCTACAGAATTTAGAAAAACTCCCCAATAAAACTGTCACGAAAATTCATCCATTGCGAGCCGAAATGATTTATGAGGAAAGATGAACGGACGGACGGAAAGGCAGACAGACACACAGACAGATGAACAAGCAGTTGGACGGGAAGACAGACATGCAGATAGACTTGTTGCCTTGTATGAGAGCTTATAAAAATTATTTCGACCTCGTATAAAATCTTAACGAAAATAAAAACAAATAACGTGTTAACAGAAATTATAAAATATAATAATAATAATTATATTAATTTCTGTATTACTTATGTGCCGAGTCGACAGCCACAAGGCCAATTACAGACACAAGACAGTGTGGATACAAGTAAGTACATTATAGACAAACACAACATAAAGTCAAAGACAAATTACAGGCGAGCACTGAAGGAAAGACACATCATACAGAAAAGTAAACAAACAAAAACTAAGTAGTAGTAGTAGTAATAATAATAATAATAATAATAATAACAATAACAATAAGTAATTTGTGTGTTAACTCAACTTCCAATTAATAATAATAATAATAATTTACTAACTTCTTTTGTTGGTCGTGCGGAGAGAAACAGCAACAGGAAAGCACATAAATGAAAATGTTATATTAATGTGACGGCGTTCATATTTCTGTCATGACTTTTTTTTTCAAATTAACATGTCAAGAGACCGTTTCCTTTCCTTGTAAAATCTGTTATGTCATTGGAGACTTCGCGCACATGTCCGTTAGTGGTAACTCTTTTTCTACCAAACTTGAATCGAATTTAGCAAGGTATACATTAATATGGGAGGATAATACTACAGTACTATACTGTTATATTATTAAAATGTTACTTAAAATCCAAATCGAGGTTGAAGATTAAAGGGGCACGGGGACTGACTTCTTTTGATTCAGGTCGAATTTATGTTAACATGGTAATGACTGGCTATTACGATTTTCTGGAATGCAACGCCGTGAAGTCTGGCCCATAAGTACCAACGATTCGGAAGTAACTGAAGAAGACCGTGAGAAATTAACGTTGCCGAACCTCCGTGTCCTATAAGAGGCGGTGAATTTTTTGACCAGCTGGGCAACTCTTAGCTTCCCAAGGAATATTCCGCCCCGTTGAACCAGTTACTACAATGTTGTAAACATGGCTAGATCACCAATATTTTGCTTTCCAAAAATACATGGAATCACTCTTTCTTTGTAGTTACTTCTTCGTTTGAAAGAAGTTTACGCATGTCAGTGGGACTTACTGATAGAAACGGTAAGTCCTTTACGTGTCTTCGGAAATAACATTGTGAAAAAAAAGCAAAAGACAAAACACCTCAGTGAACTTAACTTCTCACGCTCTTGCATTGAAGCTTTGAAGAGTTGATTGTTTATCATCGTATTGTCCCTTTCAGAACTACATTTTCAGAAACTGCACAGTCACCATGGGAACAAGAATTTTAGATAGATGTATTATCGGAATTAGACAAGCCGACCTTGAAGATGTGATGCAGGGGAATTGCTGGATCTGTGCTGTTGGGTGTCAGTTACTCTTTACGGGTTCATGACACGATTTGAACTCTGCGCATTCCGCCTCACGAGAAGGCAACACGGCCGTACCGTAACAGAATCGGGCATTATCCTAGAAGTCTGTCAGCGTAAAAGTGGCACAACCACCATTCTTCTGGTTCTACTGACATCCGAATGGAAGCCGGAAGGGGGGGGGGGTAGCTAAGTGTCTGCCCAATCTGGATTTTTAAAAAAGATAAAACGGACCGAAAAGTGTAAGAAATATATCAAAATAAATAACGAAAATGTAAATTATTTTAAAATAATATTATTCTGCTATCCTATAGAGATACATAACTCTATAGTTACCCATAAGAATATTTTTAAACAGTTTTAACGTGACACTTTAAGTAACTTTTATGGTTAGCTCCCTTCCAAAATATTCCGGTGTATCCCAAGAGCATCTCTTTGAGCAATATCTAAATGCTGGAATTCATAACATACTCGACTGGATATGTAACAAATCGCCCTTTATTTGCCACTATTTATACCCTATTTGGGGTACTGAAACATTGTCTCTGACCCATCGGATAGAGAAACATAGCTCATTATTATAATTTCGCATGAATGGAAATATTCGATTCCCGAACGGCAAGTGAACTTAGTAATTGCGTCCTCCAAGACTACGGAATAAGAATTTACATATAACCTTCCATTAATAATATGCTTAACTTTATGAGAAAGTAATTTAAAATAAATCAAGTATATATATATATATATATGAGCTGCAACAGCGCAGCCGGTATAGCGACAGGTTATGGGCTGGAGGGGCGAGGGGTCGAATATCGATTGCAACTTATACATTTACAACTCGAAACTACAGATAATACAGCGCTATCGCTATTCTATACACTTCCCAGTTCACCGTTGCACACACACTAGTCGTATCCTGGCAACGGATTTATAACAGTCTCATTGTCCTTAAAATCACATATAAAATCTTATTTGCACCGCCTAATTCCTCTGTTGCCATTATTCTGCAACTGTCACTTCCGAAAACTCGACTGAATTCATATCCCAGGAGGCTGGTTTCTCGAAAATTGACTGTTCACTGCTGCTGAACACTTTGCACGGACCACGCAGAAAACATAGTCCCTATATGCGTCACAATATATACACTTTCTTCTATGGTGTGTTTGTGGGTAGAGGCCTTGCAAAGGTCATTCCTCCGTCCATGGGGTCCTTTCAGATATCTGAAACGTATTTCTCAATCGGTGGGAGCGGTTCCACTTGCAGGACTTGACGCTCGGCTGGGTTGAACGTGGTGTCTCGAGAATACCGTATTTACGCATGTATAGGCCGCGTGCGTGTATAGGCCGCAGCACAATTTTCAGACAGAAATTATAGAAAAAATAATTTTCTTGGAATATTATTTCAGGAGTAGAACACCCTGTATTACTAATTATGAATATAATTTTTTTTTAAATGAAGTGTGATTTCGAATATTTCGAATATAAGCCGCACCCCAGTTTTCCTCTTGAATTTCTGGCAAAATATGTGCTGCCTATACATGCGTAAATACGGTAATAAATTCAACTAAAAAATTAAAAACCAAAAAATTATGTGAAAACTTTCCTGCATGACGGGAAAACTGTTCTATCTGGTGTGAAGTGCTTTCCTCGTATCTTTCACACATTTCAGTAAGATAACTAAATGTTACTGCTAGTAGAGCTATGTACATAGTTCTCTTTCATAATTGCAGTATATAAACACCACAAACACTGAAGGGTTATATCGTCTGGGATTTAACGCCGTGTTGTCCGCCGAAAGGCAACCGATGTTTCGGAGGCATGTATCACCTCTCATCTTCAAAGTTAAGAGTAAGTCAAACAAGAAGCCATCCTGAAGCAAACAGCAAGAAACCATTGCTTGTTGCCTGCTTCACACTGCTTTCTTGCTTGAATTTCAGTGAATTACATGACATTAAAACTCAGAAGATAAAACACTTCATAACACCTGCTGCGATAACCTCGAATCCTAACTTATAAAAATTGTTAAAATATTCAAGTTCTTAAGCAGTCAGAACCGAGCGGTCTGAGGCATGTACTGTCTTCGCTCGCTCGAAGTCGGGATCTTGGGTTTGAATCCCACACAAGGCATGTATGTTTGTTATGTGTATGCGTTTATTCTGTGTTTGTGTTATCCTGTGTTTAGGTAGACACCTTGCGACAAACTGACTACTCATCCAAGGAGTCTTACCGCCTGTAAAATGAACAGAATGAAAAAAAAAAAAAAAAAGCCTCGACACCGTAAGGTATAAGAGGAAATGATTAAATAAGTAGGTAAGAAGGCATAAAAGTACTTACCAAATGCACTTCCTGGGAAAAACAGAAGCTTCCTTTTAACAATGGCGACCTACGTTTATTGATAAAATTATTTGTGGGATGTAAATTAAAAAAAGAGTAAAGTAAAGCTATCCCTGTAACAGGCCGTAAAGGCACATAGGGTTGTGAGATGTTGAAGTTCCCACATTTTTTAGGTAATCACCTCAAAGATGGCGGTAAAATTGTCAGCCTTACGCGCCGGCCGCGCTTTACTCCCCAGGAAAATTATTTAATTAATTTCAGGTACTCATTTCTGTCAGAGGCTGAGTCGACTCCAGGGCCATAGTGCGGCTGGAAGGATTAGGTCAATCGAAAAAAAAAAACCAATGACATCATCGGGACTTGAACCCGCGACCTTCCGGCTTGTAGCATAGCCCCTCAACCAACTACGCTACCGCGTTTGGATTTGTGGGATGCACGACACAAAAAATTTAGAGTTGGTGATTTGAAGGATTTATATTTCAAGAACTGGTTTTGAATCTCATTGTACCATTGTGCCTAATTCCTGGAGCGTTAGAAGCAGAGTTCTGAAAGGCTGCTTAATTTTTAACTGATATTAGATGCGTAGTAAGAAATGGGAGAGCAGTTCCTGTGCAACACAACGCTTCAAGAGAAAGAGCCGTGATTTCGCTAACGTCTTGTTATGCATAAGGGTTATTCTATTTCAGCGGCTGCACGATAGCGCGACAATTTTTGGTCACAAAATTATATACCATATAATTCGGATTCGGTCCATATAAATTTATAATATTAATAGAAGGAATATTATATACCATATAATTCGGATTCGGTCCATATAAATTTATAATATTAATAGAAGGAATATTATATACCATATAATTCGGATTCGGTCCATATAAATTTATAATATTAATAGAAGGAATATTATATACCATATAATTCGGATTCGGTCCATATAAATTTATAATATTAATATAAGGAATTATAAATTAAATTTTAATTAAGCTATACGTGTTAAGAAAATGTTCCTTATTCAGAATGAGACATGCTGGTCATATGAATGTAATTCATTTTCCGTTATGCTTTCACGTATAAAATGCCTCAAATTGTCTAATGAACTGCAGGTGTTGGATGTTCGGTAAAAAAGAAACGGACTTCCACTGAATGCGCTATTATTTAAACTGTTCTTGTCACCATCTGATTCTCGGCATTACTGGCCGTTAAATAAAACACATTTCTGGTCTGTGTTCAGATGACCAACTACAGTTATCGTAGGTCGGAGAAGACCGGCACATCCGCGAGTAGCAAAGTCACCAGTATCACACATACATAATAAGTTTCCTTCCTATAACCTGGCTGATTAATACTTAACAGTAACAAAGGTAATATATTTGTGATCGTACTCTGAAGATGGAGGCAATAAGTTTCTCCGAAATTTTTCTAAACACAATACTAATCTCTAAGGATTTCGCCACCGCCATATTTTTAATATTCATTGTGTGATTGCAAGTATAGCGACTGGCTACAGGCTGGACTGCCAAAGGGTCGGAGTTCTAGTCCCGGGAGGGTCAAGAATTTTTTTTCTCCACGTCGTCCAGACCGGCTCTGGGGTCCACCCAACCTTCTATGCAATAGATACCGGGAGCTTTTCCCCGGGAGTAAATCGGCAGGGGCGTGAGGCTGAACCACTCACCTCCAGCTAGTGCTGAGGTAAAGAGAATGTGGATCTATGTATCCACTCCCCCATACGCCTTCATGGCGTGGTGCTTAAACAGTTGAGCGCTGGGACAACTTTACCTTCATGATGTAATACATGCTGCACATCTCAGAACACACCGCAAATTTAAGGTGTAACCTCGAGTTTAAGTGTGCATGAGGCTAACATGGAGACGTTGTGTACAGTTTGTAATTCATCACAGTTACAAATTCAACCTGCTTCGTCAGATGTTCTCATGAAATCCTAAAAAGTTTGCAGCTAGAATCACGCATTTTGCAAATGCACTCCTTGCAGTTCTGCGTTCTTTAGTGCCCCTGGGTTTCATTTATTGCACACATAAATCTACTGTTCTCTGTCTCACTCCTCTGATGAAACGTCATACTTTGAGAAGGCAACGTTAATAGGAAAGTCACGCTTGATGAAGTCATGTTTGTTTAACGAAATCTTGGGTATGGTGTTTTTAGTTATCATGGTATGTAGAAAATAAACTCCACTAATTTTCTAATGATGACATAATTAATTGCTGACGCATCCTCAGATATATTTTATGTAGAATAAACTGAGTGATGCCGATCACGGTAGCCGAGCGGTCTAAGGCATGTACTGTCTTCGCTCGCTTGGAAACCTGGATCGTGGGTTCGAATCCCACTCAGGGCATGGATGTTTGTGTGCATTTTTCTGTGTTTGTGTACAGGTAGAGGCCTTGCGACGAGCTGATCACCCGCCCAAGGAGTCCTACCGAATGTGTAAGATCTAGAAAAACCGAAGTGAACGGAGAAGTTCATGGAGGTAGGCCTAGGCCCACTGGGGCTGTAGTGCCAAGGGGGGGGGGGAAACTGAGTGATCCAATGAACAGAAGATATATTGCACTAAATAGAAGCTGAATGATGGCCGACCTCAGTGGCCGCGCGGTCTAAGGCATGAACTCTTTTCGCCCACTCGAACACTAGGATCGTGGGTTCGAATTCCACTCAAGGCATGGATGTCTGCGTGTGCATTTATTCTGTGTTTGTGTTGTTCTGTATGTAGATAGCGGCCTTGCGACAGGCTGATCCCCTTTCCAAGGAGTCCTACCGACTGTGTATAGGAATAAGAAACTGAAAAGAGACGGCCATTTCCACAAGGGCTGTAGAGCCTAAGTATATACATAGAGGCTGAATAATGCACAATCCGGTACAACATTTGAGTAAGTAAATAAGCAATAAAGTCATACTCCATTTAAAATTTGGTACATGATTTTGGAGCCGTCCTAATCACGAGATAATTACAAACTAATATAAAGTTTTTCCGTCCTTCCTTTGTTGTCGTTTCTACTTCAGTGCCTTAACTCAAAGCCAAGCTCGTTGGAAAATATCCGTGACTTTAACCTTAAACTTTTTCAGCGTGTTTTGCAAATTTTTGCACGTCTCCTCATGCTGCCCCCTTACCACTCTATTTGGTTTCCTCTTCCTTCTTTGTAAAACTTCATATACCTTATTCTTTATTCGTATCATCAACTTTTCCGTACATTTACTCACATCATTAATCATTTCAGCTGCTTCTTCCGTATTGTTAACGTTTGTCGTTTCTTCATATCATCACCGCTCTGTACAGTTTTTACAATCTCACTCTCAGTATACATTAGGACCTCCCTCTGCGTCAGTTTTTCGCCTTCTGGCATGACATCCCAATGTCTAATTCCTTTTGGCACCTCTAACAATATTGTCACAAATTTCTAGAAACAAATAGCCCAATGATAAGACGTATTAACAGTTAACGGACCAGTAAACTAGTGAAATCTGTAGGTATGAGTACCGTAACAGTAGGAGTAAATGGTACCTTGTGCATGATATGACGGACTCGCTCCTTGCTATAACATCTGTATCCTCTCAGCTTATTAAACACCTCTAATAGCGACAAGTTTTATTTTCACATCATTCAAAGGAACTTCAAATTTTCATGTCATACCTACATGAATAATTTTCTGGCAACGTTCTACAAAGCAAGGGGCTCAAGCGGTAACATTTCGGAGTTTTATTCTGAAGGTGTCTATTTCGAATCCCGGCCGAGACACAGATCATCCTGACTGAGATATTTCTCGGTTTTTCTCAGTCCTTCAGAGAATATTACGGATAGTGTCTAAAATTAGGCCAACCACATCCTTTTCGATTCCTGCTTCTCTAATCATCTTCCCATTCTGCCCTTTGTATCTGTGCTCCTGTAGCGCGGATGGAGTTCTTCATGGGTTATAGAATTGGAAGGATCTACAAGGCATCAGTCGTGGCCTAAGCGAGATGCTGTCATGAAATTTACCTTCAAAGACTGAGGAAAACGATCAAAAACCTTAGTCAGGAATGCCTGTGTCCAAACAGAGATTCGAATCAAACACCTCCCGAATATAAGTCTATAACTTAACCTCTAGACTAGTCTGATTGGTCGAGCACAGTTAGGGGGAGGGGTTAAGAAGAGAACTTTCCAGCCTGCAGCAATAAATCGACAGTGGGCTGAATATTAATCTGTTGCTGTTGTTCACAGGGTGTCAGCAACAAAACATACAACGCATGGGGTGCCTTAGCGGTGACGTCCATATCTCGTATTTCGGAGTAGCTCGGTTCGAAACCTAGACGGAACACCAGCTATATTGACTCATTTCTTGGTGATATTCCTCAGTTACTCCAGGTAAATACCAGGACAGTGCCTCGATGAGGACCCAACCGCCTCATTTCAAACCTTTTTAATTCATCATTCAACTATGATCCTAACATTCGGCGCTATACAATATTCAGCCATTAACTGAATTAACTTTTGTTTACTTTTTATTTATTGGCTCTATAGCCCTTTGGTGTAGTCAGTATAGCGACTGGCTACGGGTTGGACGACTGAGAGGTCGGAGTTCGAGTTCCGGTAGGGCAACAATTTTCTCTTCTCCAAATCGTTCTGACCGGCTCTGGGGTCCAATGGGTACGGGGTGCTCTTTCCCTGGGGATAAAGCGGCAGGGACTTGCTACCATATTTAACTCTCAGAACTGAGACTTCCCTTTTCATCGCCTCCTACGACTCGCAGGGTCACGGTGGGGGTACTCGACCCCGCCTCCACACGGGTGAACTAAGCCATTGTCCAGGCCGCGCCATAGCTCAAGCGGTTAGTCGCTGGCTTCCCACCGCGGCGGTCCGGGCTCGATCCCGGGTCTTGTCAAGTGGGATTTGTGGTGGACAAAGTGGCGTTGGGGCAGGTTTTCTCTGAGTACTTCGGTTTCCCCTGCCAATCTTCATTCCACCAATTGCTCCACAATCACCCTCACCTATCATCTGGGGCTGGTACAATAGGCCAGAAGGGGCCGCAGTACAAGGGACTTAGTCCCACCCCACTAGCAATAAAGCAAAAGCCATTGTCCAAGTCCAAGTCAACCAACTACGCTAACGCGTGCCCCAAAGTTGTCCCTGTGCTTAACTAATTAAACCCTACGCCATGAAGACGTATGGGGGAGTGGATGTATAGATTCACGTTTTCTTGACCTCGGCACTAGATGGAGGTGAGTGGTCAGAGTCACGTCCCGGCCGCTTTACACCCGAGGAAAGAGCCCCCGGTAACCTTTGTAAGGAGGTTGAGTGGACCCCAGAGCTGGTCTGGATTTTATGGAGAATTGAAAATTCTTTCCCCACCGGGACTCGAACTCCGACTCTTCCGTCCTCCAGCTCGTAGCTAGTCGCTATACCGAATGAGCTATCCCGGCTCCTTATTAACAAAGAATGCCTTATTAAACTGAAATCCACCATGTCTTTCCTGTTCCTCTGTGCAAACACATCTGCGAAGGTTTCTATGCACTTCATACGAGTAATAACGGAAAATTAGACGGCGGCAGCTAATGAAAGGGAGCCGTGTAGTCATAGCGGGTTTCTTATTTTCGCAGTTATGGTATGTAGTGTTTATTTTGACTGTGGAAGTGAAGATCTTCTCTTCCACAGAAAAGTCACGCTGTTTGTCTGGCTGACGTCATAACGCTATTTCTAACACATTGATACTAGGAAAGGAATGGGGGGTTAAATTATGCATCTCACGTCGTTCTGATATGTTCACACTCTTGTCATGTTAACATGATCCTAATATTGCAAATGCAAGTGAATTGTAGTTTCTTCAATCTATCTATCTATCTATCTATCTATCTATCTATCTATCTATCTATCTATCTATCTACTGGCCACTGATTGGCCTACTGTAGCCTGCCCCGGGTGATTATGATGATGCAGAATTTGGTAGAATGAAGATTGGCAGGAGAAACCGAAGTACTCGGAGAAAGCCCGCCCCAGTGCTACATTGTCCACCACAAATCCCACTTGACCTTACCCGGGATCGAACCCGGGCCGCCGCGGTGGGAAGCCAGCGACTAACCGCTTGAGCTTTGGCGCGACCCATTTTAAGTTCTTACTTATAAAATTGCGTCAATGGTAGAAATATTTTTTCAGTGACTCTTCCAATCCATTCAGGACGTTGACCTCTTTTTCAGTTTCGTAATTATTTTCATAGTCAGTAGGACTGTTTGGACGAGGGATCAGCCCGTCGCAAGGCCGCTACATAAACACAGGACAACACAAACACAGACTAAACGCATACACACACCAAACATCCATGACTTGTGTGGGATTCGAATTCATGATCCAAGCTCCGAGCGAGCGAAGACGGTTCATGCTATAGACCGCGCGGCTACTCTGACAGGCTGTAGAAATATTAAATTATGAATTTATGTGAGTATCTATTATTGAACCGTGTATTCATTTCTCGCCGCCACAAACTTTATTTTGCATGATGTTTAAGAGGGTTATAAACTTTCCTTAGAATCTGATTAAGTCGTGATGGTGTTGCACCTAGCCGTGAATTTGCCCTGCCGCTATGTAAGTGCTACATGAAGTGGATAATGCAAATTTAAGAAGGTGAAAGGATCCCCGTAAAATGTTATTAGTACCAGTTTTCTTTTAAGTCGTTGAAGTGTAATAAATTTTATTAGAAGGAAGGTAAACGTATGATGAAAACAAGCGATTATTCTTCCTTCAAAGGGGAACGTTAAGCTAGAAGCACTACTTAGGGTCGAGAAGACCTGCAGGACTTTAATCAAAGGCATTCTTTGGGTGTCTCGAGTGTATAAGTATTATAATTCAAAATGAACTCTTCTGTAACGGTTTAAGGACATTCTAGAATGATATTCTGTGTGCCATCAAGAGGAAATTATTAGTAATTCTCTTAGAAGAACATTATTTTGAAGATTATGGGATTGTTCACAGGCTAATAAGTAAATAAAATGCAAGTCAGAACTTGGAGAATAAATTTTTCGAGCCAAAAAAAAAAAGAATCTCATTTGTCGACTGCTGTGGTGTACTAAAGAGAGTAAGACCTGTGTATAGGGCCGTGCCATAGCTCAAGCGGTTAGTCGCTGGCTTCCCATCGCGGCGGCCCGGGTTCGATCCCGGGTCTAGTCAAGTGGGATTTGTGGTTGACAAAGTGGCGATGGGGCAGGTTTCTTCCGAGTACCTCGGTTTCCCCTGCCAATCTTCATTCCACCAAATTCTCCATCATCATAATCACCCGGGGCAAGGTACAATATGCCAATCAGTGGCCGCTGTGCCGAGTGGACCCAGTTGGACTCCACCCCCCAATAAGCGAATTTAAAGAAGAAATCCTATGTATGCAAGTGTTTGCGTACACACACACACAACATATTTATCATAATTAACTACATCCCAGACAGTAGTACGTGGAGACACTACACCGCTAATATCACAGCNGAGTCACGGGAGCCGCTAATAATACAGCAGAAGTTCAGAAAGTCTCTGTACATGCAGTGGTTACATTAACTGCATTGTGTACGGCGTATAAAACAGAACCAACTGTGAACACTTGGTCGTCGACTTAGACCAGATCGACTTACGACCTGTCAGTCAAAACGGAAGTCGGTCGTAAGTCGACGACCAAGTGTACTTTGAACTACAAACATTAAATTAATAATCTTTGTATAATTTCATGAGTGGGGTTACAAGAATGGGAGTTTGAACCTAATCGAATTGTGGACAGTGTCAGTAACTTTCTATTTCATTAAGAATCTACCGGACCAGGCGTAGAAGTTACTTAATCTTCTTATGAGCAGTCATTTGATTCGGTTTACCTTATAAATATCTTAAAGTAAATGAGCCCTGTGCCGGTCACGGTAGCCGAGCGGTCAGAGGCATGCACTGTTTTCGCTCACTCGGAAGCCGGGATCGTGGGTTCGAATCCCACTCAGGGCAGGGATATTTGTGTGTGTTTTTCTGTGTTTGTCTACAGGTAGAGGCCTTGCGACGAGCTGATCACTCGCCCAAGGAGTCCTACCAAGTGTGTAAGATCTAGTAAACCGAAGTGAAACGGAGAGTTTCATGAGATAGGCCTAGGCCCAAATTCGGGCTGTAGCGCCACAGAAAAAGAAAGAGTCCTGTGTTTTTAATATAAAATTGATTTCATTACAAATATGTTCCCATCAAGAGGAAACTAAATCCTATCTTTGAGCAGACTCTACCATAACATTTAATGAGTTACAACAAAACACTACAACTATTTATTCTCTATGAATATTAGGCGTATATACAACTTAAATATTCTTCAGTAAGTACAAGGGTTCCTTGCACTAAATAACGGAAATGCTTTTTAAATGAAACAAAGAAAGTTAAGTATAGGTGTTAACAATATTATATAACCCATATGAGCATCAGCGTCATTTCGAGCATTCCAGCAGGCAAGCATTACGAAGTTTGTTGACCCTTGTTAGTTTCAAGTTCTAACAATGGTGAAGGAACGGCCTGTTTACCCTGCGTCATTATTTGAAAAACAGACTGCCACGCGAGAGAAGTCCTTTCATGCAACATAATTATACCTTGGCGTTGAAAGTTGTTGTGGACTGCCTGCCAACAGTGGATTTGCGACTCCTCAGTCCAATCACAAATTGTTAAGAGCTATCATGCAGACTGTTTCAATAGAATGTCCATGTCTCGGACTTAATTTCGGCTCCGGTGACTCACTGGGGTTGTCCCTGAAGACCATATCGTATTCTGAATTGTAGTAGCTAGAGACGCCAACCTGAATGAAAGCCAAACACGAGCAAGTTCTGCTTTGTCCAGAATACTCGTTTGTATGTCGTGACGTGTTTAATTCGCTTCCAATATCAGCAAGTTCCGGGGCACGCGGTGGCACAATTGTTTGGGGCACTAGGCTACAAGCCGGAAGATCGGGGGTTCGAGTCCCGATGAGGTCTTTGGATTTTTTCATTTACCTAATCCTACTAGCCGCACTATGGCCCTGGGGTCGACTAACCCTATAACAGAAATAAGTATAAGGAATCTTCCTGGGGGTAAATGGCTGCCGGCGCGTAAGGCTGACAACCTTACCGCCATCTGTGAGCCGACTGTATAGAAAATGTGGGATCCTCGACGTCTCACAACCCTATGGACCTCCACGGCCTGTTACAGGCATACTTTTACCTTTTTTATCAGCGAGTTCTACGCTACTTGTTCTCTGGCATGGAATATCTTGTTTTGTATAATGAAATCAAATCATTTTTTACTTTGTTCACCCTGGTCCGTCACACTAGGTACGAGTATAGTATAAAAGATTATTAACACCGTCCAGTGAGATTGATAAATGTTGTGTTTTTTAAACACACCCAGACTATCGTAGTTATTTGTAGTTCCGTTATATAAGTGTTCAATAAATCAGATTAAGAATCCAAACCCCATCTACAGTCACACTACATACACGTGACTATAATAGAAAAAGCAGGTCTTAACAACAAGAGGAGTGCATGGGCAGGATTCCCCTGGCTCACGGCAGTGTCCAGTGACGTGCTCTTGTAACATGACAATGGAACTTGAGTACC